>NW_012289018.1:0-1698 GCF_000151885.1 Dipodomys ordii | reverse complement strand
AGAAGGAGAAGCAGAAACAGAGGAGAAGCAGCAGAAGAAGTAGAACGAGAAATCAGGCAGGAGAAACCAGAAGAAGCAGAAGCAGAATGGAGAAGCAAAAAGAGAAGCAGAAGTAGAAGTAGAAGAAGCAGCAGAAGGAGAAGCAGCAGAAGAAAGCAGAAAAACAAGCAGGAGAAGCAGAAGCAGAAAGAGAAGTAGAAGCAGAAACAACAGAACAGAAGAAGCAGTAGAAGCATAAGAAGCCGAAGCAGGAGAAGCAGAAG
Organism: Dipodomys ordii; assembly: GCF_000151885.1. NCBI lineage: Eukaryota > Metazoa > Chordata > Mammalia > Rodentia > Heteromyidae > Dipodomys > Dipodomys ordii. Next base: position 1,435 of record NW_012289018.1, on the reverse strand, counting down.
CAGAAGAAAAAGAAGAAGCATAAGAAGCAGAAGCAGAGGGAGAAACAGAAGAAGGAGGAGGAGCAGCAGAAGGTGAAGCAGAAGGAGTTGCAGAAACAGAAAGAGAAGCAGAAACAGAAGGAGAAGAAGAAGGATTAGTTGGAGAATCAGAAGAAGCAGAAGCAGAAAGAGAAGCAGAAGAAGGAGAAGGAGAAGCAGAAACAGAGGAAACGAAGGAGAAGCAGAAGAAGCAGAAGCGGGAGAAGCAGAAGAAGAAGAAACAGAAGAAGGAGAAGAAGCAGAAGGAGAAGCAGAAGCAAAAGGAGAAGCAGAAAGAGAAGCAGAAGAAGCATTAGCAGAGAAGCAGAAGCAGAAGAAAGAGAAGAAGCCGAAGAAGCCGAAGCAGGACCTGAAGCAGAAGAAACAGAACAAGCAGAAGAAGCAGAAGCAGAACGAGAAGCAGAAGAAGAAGAAGGAGAAGGAGAAAGAGAAGGATTAGGAGTAGGAAGAGCAGAAGGAAAATCAGAAGCAGAACGAGAAGCAGAAGGAGCAGGAGAAGGAGAAGCAGAAGGAGAATCAGAAGGAAAAGCAGAAGAAGGAGAAGTAGAAGCAGAAGAAGCAGCAGAAGGAGAAGCAGAAGCAGAAGAAGATGCAGAAGGAAAAGCTGGAGAAACAGAAGAAGCAAAAGCAGAAGGAGAAGCAGAAGTAGGAGAAGGAGAAGGAAGGGCAGCAGAAGCAATAGGAGAAGCAGAAGGAGACACAGAAGCAGAATGAGAAGCAGAAAGAGAAGCAGTAGAAGCAGAAGTAGCAGGAAAAGCAGAAGCAGACGAAAGAGAAGAAGAAGAAGAAGAAGAAGAAGAAGAAGAAGAAGAAGAAGAAGAAGAAGAAGAAGAAGAAGAAGAAGAAGAAGAAGAAGAAGAAGGAGAAGCATAAGGAGAAGCATAAGGAGAAGCAGTAGAAGCAGAAGAAGCAGAAGCAGGAGAAGGAGAAGATAAAGAATAAGCAAAAGAAGCAGAAGCAGAAGCAGTGGGGGAAGCAGAAGAAGGAGAAGGAGAAGGAGCAGCAGAAGGAGAAGCAGAAGGAGAAGCAGAAGCAAAAATAGAATCAGAAACAGAAGTAGAACAAGAAGGAGAAGCAGGAGAATCAGAAGAAGCAGAAGTAGAAGCAGAAAGAGAAGGAGAAGAAGGAGTAGCAGAAGTAGAATCAGAAGAAACAGAAGAAGAAGAAGCAGAAGAAACAGAAGCAAAAGAAACAGAAGAAGGAGAAGAGCAGAAGCAGAAGCAGAAGGAGAAGCAGAAGCAGAAGGAGAAGCAGAAAGAGAAGCAGGAGAAGCAGAAGAAGCAGGAGAAGCAGAAGCAGAAGAAATAGGAGAAGCCGAAGAAGCAGAAGCAGAATCTGAAGCAGAAGGAGAAACAGAAGAAGCACAATCTGAAGCAAAAGCAGAAGAAACAGAAAT
>NW_012289017.1:0-1094 GCF_000151885.1 Dipodomys ordii | reverse complement strand
GAGGGAGGGAGGGAGGGAGGGAGGGAAGGAGGCAGGCAGGCAGGCAGGCAGGCAGGCAGGCAGGCAGGCAGGCTTACAATGAGACTGCATCAAAGTAAAAGCTTCTGCACAGCAAAAGTAACAATTACCAAAATCAAGACTCAACCTACAGAATAGGAAAAAAATCTTTTTGAGCTATTCATTAGATGAAAGGCAATACTCTGAATGTATAAAGAGCTCCAATAATTAAACACTAAAAGAATAAACAATTCAATTAATAAACAAGCAAATTAAGTAAACAGTTCTCAAAAGAAAAGGTACATATGATTACTAAATACATGAAAATGTTCAACATCCTTAGCCACAGAAGAAATGTAAATCAAAAGGATGCTGAGTCTATTTCAGCCCAGTCAAATAGCTATCTTCAATAACAAATGCTGGCAAGGACAGAGATGGAAGACCTTATGTACAGTTGCTGGTAATGTAAATTAGTGCAGCTATTACAGAGATCAGTATGAAGTTTCCTAAAGAAGCTAAAAGAAGAATTGTCAGGGAAGTGGCACTGTGATGGCTCAAGAGGTAGACCACTAGCCTTGAGTTGAAGAGCTAGGGGATAGTGCCCAGGCCCAAAGTTCAAGAACCATGACCGACAAAAAAAGGAAGGAAAAGAAAGCAAGATAGAAAGAAGGAAGGAAGGAAAGAGGGAAGAAGGGAGGGAACAAGGGAGGGAGGGAGGAAGATGGAAGGAAGGAAGGAAGGAAGGAAGAAAGAAAGAAAGAAAGAAAGAAAGAAAGAAAGAAAGAAAGAAAGAAAGAAAGAAAGAAAGAAAGAAAGAAGGAAAATGAATTGTCAGGTAACCTTGCAGTACCAAGTCTGGACATAGAGAAGAAAGAAAGAAAGAAAGAAAGAAAGAAAGAAAGAAAGAAAGAAAGAAAGAAAGAAAGAAGAAGAAAGAAAGAAGAAGAAAGAAGAAGAAGAGATTGTCAGTAACCTTGGCAGTACCAAGTCTGCACATAGAGCTGAAAGAATGTAAGTCAGCATACAATCAAGAGGCCCATACACACATGTTTATATCAGCATCTAAGAAATACAGACAAAGAAAATGTGAAAAACTA
>NW_012289016.1:0-1185 GCF_000151885.1 Dipodomys ordii | reverse complement strand
CCCCGTTTTCCCCCAACGGTGTCCTGCAGTGTCCAGGAAAGATAGACGAAAAGGTCCCGATCTGTTCTCACTTTGTCCCCGCAGGTTCCAGCTGTGATCATGCTGGGTCCAGGTTGTGTCCTGATGTGTTCCTGCAGAGTCCCCGATGTGTCCCGCTGTGTCCCCGCTGTGTCCGCCTCTAGTCCCCAGCAGTGTCCATGATGAGTCCCAGAAGAGTACCAGATGTATACCGCTGTGTCCCGTGGAGTCTCGGTTTGTCACCCGATGTGTCCTCCGCTGTGTCACCGCTGTGTCCCGCTCTGTCCACACTGTGTCCGGCAGTGTCCCGCTTTGTCCCCCTCCGTGTTCCGCTCTGTCCCCGCTGTGTCCCGTTGTATCTCCCGCAGCTGAAGAGCTGAGGGACAGTGTCCCGGTTGTGTCCCCGTTCCATCCGGACCCAAAAAAAAAAAAAAAGAGTCTCATGGACTTTCCTGGCTGGCTTTGAACTGCGATCCTCAGATCTCAGCCTTGAGAATAGCTAGGATTACAGGTATGAGCAACCGGTGCCCAGCTTGTCCTGACTGGGTTTGAATTGTGATCCTCAAATCTCAGCCTTCTGTGTAGGATTACAGGTGTGAGCCACCAGCGCCTCGCTAAGAAAATCTTAACGTGACTAATTTAAATTGATAGTGATCTGAGGTTGGAGAAATACGTGGTAATGCTCATTCATAAAATAAAACTTTCATTTGGAATTATTTGCTTTTTTGCTTCTCTATTAAGTGAAGCTGCTGAGTAGTTGGTTGGATTGACACAGCTTCAAATTGTCATTCCTCCATGAAAACAATATTGTGGAAGACCAGATAAAAGATGAATCTGAATAGCTACTATACTGGTTCCAAGGATATGTGGAGAATAAGACTGCCTTGGCAAAGTTTATTCTCATAGTTTATTTATTTATGTTTTGTTTGTATGCTAGTTTAAATGAAGGATTTGTTAAAAGGCTACAGGAAAATCTCACAGAAATTCTTTGAATACAGATGCTCCTCACAGAAATTAACAAGGTGATAGTGAGCTTCTCCCTATTCTCTATCTTAATTCCTTTGCTTAACTGACAGGCCTTGGGTAAATTATTTACCTTTTTTTGAAAAATGGAGGTGACAGTGGAGCATATCTCATGGAGTTGTTTTAAGAATTCAGTGAAGTAAG
>NW_012289015.1:0-20587 GCF_000151885.1 Dipodomys ordii | reverse complement strand
TAAGCTGAAGCAGAAAGAGACGCTGAAGGAAAAGCAGCACGAGAATTAGGAGAAGCAGGAGAAGCAGAAGCAGGAGAAGCAGAAGAAACAGAAGACGCAGAAGCAGAATGAGAAGCAGAAGGAGAAATTGAAGCAGAAGGAGAAGCAGAAGCAGAAGCAGAAGAAGGAGAAGGAGAAGCAGAAAGAGAAGCACAACGAGAAGCAGGAGAAGCAGAAGCAGGAGAAGCAGAAGCAGAAGAAACAGGAGAAGCAAAAAGAGAAGCACAAGGAGTAGTAAAAGAAGCAGCAGAAGGAGAAGCAGCAGAAGAAGCAGAAAAACAAGCAGGAGAAGCAGAAGCAGAAAGAGAAGTAGAAGCAGAAGAGGCAGAACCAGAAGAAGAAGCAGTAGAAGCATAAGAAGCAGAAGCAGGAGAAGCAGAAGAAAACGAAGAAGCATAAGAAGCAGAAATAGAAGCAGAGGGAGAAACAGAAGAAGGAGAAGGAGCAGCAGAAGGTGAAGCAGAAGGAGATGCAGAAGCAGAAAGAGAAGCAGAAACAGAAGGAGAAGTTGGAGAATCAGAAGAAGCAGAAGCAGAAAGAGAAGCAGAAGAGGGAGAAGGAGAAGCAGAAGCAGAAGGACAATCAGGAGAAGCAGAAGAAGCAGAAGCGGGAGAAGCAGAAGAAGAAGAAGAAACAGAAGAAGGAGAAGGAGCAGAAGGAGAAGCAAAAGCAGAAGGAGAAGCAGAAATAGAAACAGAAGCAGAAGAAGCAGTTGCAGGAGAAGCAGAAGCAGAAGAAACAGAAGAAGCTGAAGAAGCAGAAGGAGAACCTGAAGCAGAAGGAGAAGCAGAAGCATCAGAAGCTGGAAAAGCAGAAGCAGAAGATACAGAACAAGCAGAAGAAGCAGAAGCAGAACGAGAAGCAGAAGAATAAGAAGGAGAAAGAGAAGGATTAGGAGTAGGAGGAGCAGAAGCAGAATTAGAAGCAGAAAGAGAAGCAGAAGGAGAAGCAGAAGGAGAAACAGAAGAAGCAGAAGCAGGAGAAGCAGAAGCAGAAGCAGAATGAGAAGCACAAGAAGGAGAAATTGAAGGAGAAGGAGAAGGAGACGGAGAAGCAGAAGGAGAAGTAGGAGAAGCAGAAGAAGGAGAAGCAGAAGCAGAAGAAACAGAAAAAGGAGAAGAGCAGAAGCAGGAGAAACAGAAGCAGAAGGAGAAGCAGAAGAAGCAGAAGCTGAAGCCGAAGAAACTGAAAAAGCAGAAAAAGAAGAAGAAGCAGAAGAAGAAGAAGCAGGAAAAGCAGAAGAAGAAGAAGGAGAAGGAGAAAGAGAAGGATTAGGAGTAGGAGAAACAGACGGATAAGCAGAAGCATAAAGAGAAGGAGAAGGAGAAGGAGAAGCAGGAGAAGCAGAAGAAGCAGAAGCAGGAGAAGCAGAAGCAGAATGAAAAGCACGAGAAGGAGAAATTAAAACAGAAGAAGATGCAGAAGGAGATGCAGAAGCAGAAGCAGAAGCAGAAGGAGAAGCAGAAGAAGGAGAAGGAGAAGGAGTAGCAGAAGGATAAGAATAAAGAGAAACAGAAGGAGAAGCAGGAGAAGCAGGAGAAGCATATGCAGAAGAAATAGAAGAAGTAGAAGCAGAAAGAGAAGCAGAAACAGGAGGAGAAGCAGAAATAGAAGCAGAAGAAGCCGAAGAAGCAGAAGCAGAACCTGAAGCGGAAGGAGAAGCAGAAGAAGCAGAATCTGGAGAAGAAGAAGGAGAACCAGAAGGAGAAGCAGAAGCAGAAAGAGAAGCAAAAGCAGAAGGAGAAGCAGAAGAAACAGAAGAAGCAGAAGCAGTAGCAGAAGAAGCTGAAGATGCAGAAGCAGAAAGAGAAGCAGAAGGAATAGCAGAAGAACGAGAAGGAGAAGGAGAAACAGAAGGAGAAGAAGAAGGAGAAGCAGAAGGAGAATCAGGAAAGGCAAAAGAAGCAGAATCAGACGGAGAAGCAGGAAAAGCAGAAGAAGCAGAAGGAAAAGGAGAAGCAAAAGAAGGAGAAGGAGAAGCAGAGGCAGAAGAAGAAGCATAAGGACAAGCACAAGCAGAAGGAGATGCAGAAGGAGAAGCAGGAGAAGCAGAAGAAGCAGAAGATGAAGGAGAAACAGAAGTAGGAGAAGGAGAAGGAGGAGAAGCAGAAGCAGAAGGAGAAGCAGAAGCGGAATGAGAAGCAGAAAGAGAAGCAGGAGAAGCACAAGAAGCAGAAGCAGGAGAAGCCGAAAGAGAAGAAGCAGAAGAAGCAGAATCAGAAGCAGAAGTAGAAGCAGAAGCAGAAGGAGAAGCAGCAGAAGAAGTAGAACCAGAAATTCAGGCAGGAGAAACAGAAGAAGCAGAAGCAGAAGCAGAAGGAGGAGCAAAAAGAGAAGCAGTAGGAGAAGTAGAAGAAGCAGCAGAAGGAGAAGCAGCAGAAGAAGCAGAAAAACAAGCAGGAGAAGCAGAAGCAGAAAGAGAAGTAGAAGCAGAAGAAACAGAAGCAGAAGAAGAAGCAGTAGAAGCACAAGAAGCAGAAGCAGGAGAAGCAGAAGCAGAAGATAAAGAAGAAGCATAAGAAGCAGAATCAGAGGGAGAAACAAAAGAAGGAGAAAGAGCAGAAGAAGGTGAAGCAGAAGGAGATGCAGAAGCAGAAAGAGAAGCAGAAACAGAAGGAGAAGAAGAAGGAGAAGTTGGAGAATCAGAAGAAGCAGAAGCAGAAGCAGAAAGAGAAGGAGAAGAAGGAGAAGGAGAAGGAGAAGGACAAGCAGGAGGAGCAGAAGCGGGAGGAGCAGAAGAAGAAGAAGAAGAAGAAGAAGAAGAAACAGAAGAAAGAGAAGGAGCAGAAGGAGAAGCAGAAGCAGAAGGAGAAGCAAAAGAGAAGCAGAAGAAGCGGAAGAAGCAGTAGCAGGAGAAGCAGAAGCAGAAGAAACAGAAGAAGCCCAAGAAGCAGAAGGAGAACCTGAAGCAGAAGGAGAAGCAGAAGCAGCAGAAGCTGGAAAAGTAGAAGCAGAAGAAACAGAACAAGCAGAAGAAGCAGAAGAAGAACGAGAAGCAGAAGAAGAACAAGGAGAAAGAGAAGGATTAGGAGTAGGAGAAAGAGAAGGATAAGCAGAAGCAGAAAGAGAAGGAGAATGAGAAGGAGAAGCAGAAGAAGCAGAAGAAGCAGAAGCAGGAGAAGCAGAAGCAGAATGAAAAGCAGAAGAAGGAGAAATTGAAACAGAAGATGCAGAAGAAGAAGCAGAAGCAGTAGTAGAAGCAGAAGAAGGAGAAGCAGAAGGAGAAGCATAAAGAGAATCAGAAGGATAAGCAGGAGAAGCAGAAGCAGGAGAAGCAGAATCAGAAGAAATAGAAGAAGGAGAAGAAGCAGAAGCACAAAGAGAAGCAGAAACAGAAGGAGAAGCAAAAATAGAAGCAGAAGAAGCCGAAGAAGCAAAAGCAGAACCTAAAGCAGAAGGAGAAGCAGGAGAAGCAGAAGAAGCAGAATCTGGAGAAGAAGAAGGAGAACCAGAAGGAGAAGCAGAAGCAGAAAGAGAAGCAAAAGCAGAAGGAGAAGCAGAAGAAACAGAAGAAGCAGAATCAGTAGCAGAAGAAGCTGAAGATGCAGAACCAGAAAGAGAAGCAGAAGGAATAGCAGAAGAACGAGAAGGAGAAACAGAAGGAGAAGCAGAAGGAGACGCAGGAAAAGCAGAAGAAACAGAAGCAGACGGAGAAGTAGGAGAAGGAGAAGCCGAAGCAGAAGAAGAAGCAGAAGGAAAAGCACAAGCAGAAGGAGATGCAGAAGGAGAAGCAGGAGATGCAGAAGAAGCAGAAGCAGAAGGAGAAGAAGAAGGAGAAGAATCAGAATCAGAAGAAGCAGAAGCAGAAATAGAAAGAGAAGCCGACGAAGAGAAGCAGAACGAGAAGCAGGAGAAGCAGGAGAAGCACAAGCGGGAGAAGCAGAAGAAGAAGAAACAGAAGAAGGAGAAGGAGCAGAAGCAAAAGGAGAAGCAGAAAGAGAAGCAGAAAAAGCAGAAGAAGCAGAAGCAGGAGAAGCAGAAGGAGAAGAAACAGGAGAAGGACAAGAAGCAGAAGCAAAAGCAGAAGGAGAAGCAGAAACAGAAGGAGAAGCAGAAAGAGAAAGAGGAGAAGCCGAAGAAGCAGAAGCAGGAGAAGCAGAAGAATAAGAATCCGAAGAAGCAGAAGCAGAACCTGAAGCAGAAGGAGAAGCAGGAGAAGCAGAAGAAGCCGAATCTGGAGAAGCAGAATGAGAAGCTGAAGTAGAAGCAGAAGCAGAAAGACAATCAAAAGCAGAAGGAGAAGCAGAAGAAACAGAAGAAGCAGAAGCAGTAGCAGTTGCAGCCGAAGCAGAAGGAGAAGCAGAAGGAAAAGCAGAAGAACGAGAAGGAGAAGGAGACACAGAAGGAGAAGCAGAAGGAGAATCAGAAGGAGAAGCAGAAGAAGCAGAAGGAGAAGCAGAAGGAGAAACAGAAGCAGAAGAAACAGCAGAAAGAGAAGCAGAAGCAGAAGAAGATGCAGAAGGAGAAGCAGGAGAAGCAGAAGAAGCAGAAGCAGAAGGAGAAGTAGAAGAAGGAGAAGGAGAAGGAAGAGCCGCAGAAGCAATAGGAGAAGCAGAAAGAGAAGCAGAAGAAGAATGAGAAGCAGAAAGAGAAGCAGTAGAAGCAGAAGAAGCAGGAAAAGCAGAATCAGAAGAAAAAGAAGAAGAAGAAGAAGAAGAAGAAGAAGAAGAAGAAGAAGAAGAAGAAGAAGAAGAAGAAGAAGAAGAAGAAGCATAAGGAGAAGCATAAGGAGAAGCATAAGGAGAAGTATAAGGAGAAGCAGTAGAAGCAGAAGAAGCAGAAGCAGGAGAAGCAGAAGCAGAAGAAAAAGAATAAGCAAAAGAAGCAGAAGCAGAAGCAGTGGGAGAAGCAGAAGAAGGAGAAGGAGAAGGAGCAGCAGAAAGAGAAAGAGAAGCAGAAAGAGAAGCAGAAACAGAAGGAGAACAAGAAGGAGAAGCAGGAGAATCAGAAGAAGCAGAAAGAGAAGGAGAAGAAGGAGAAGCAGAAGTAGAATCAGAAGAAACAGAAGAAAAAGAAGAAGAAGAAACAGAAGCAAAAAAAACAGAAGAAGGAGAAGAGCAGAAGCAGAAGAAGAAGGAGAAGCAGAAGCAGAAGGAGAAGCAGAAAGAGAAGCAGGAGAAGCAGAAGAAGCAGGAGAAGCAGAAGCAGAAGAAACAGGAGAAGCCGAAGAAGCAGAAGCAGAATCTGAAGCAGAAGGAGAAACAGAAGAAGCACAATCTGAAGCAGAAGCAGAAGAAACAGAAATAGTAGAATAAGCAGAAGCAGAAGCACCAGGACAAGCAGAAGAACAAGAAGGAGAAGGCGAAAGAGAAGGATTAGGAGTAGGAGAAGCAAAAGGATAAGCAGAAGCAGAAAGAGACGCAGAAGGAGAAGCAGCACGAGAAGTAGGAGAAGCAGGAGAAGCAGAAGCAAGAGAAGCAGAAGAAACAGAAGACGCAGAAGCAGAATGAGAAGCAGAAGGAGAAATTGAAGCAGAAGGAGAAGTAGAAGCAGAAGGAGAAGCTGAAGAAGGAGAAGGAGAAGCAGAAAGAGAAGCAGAAAGAGAAGCACAACGAGAAGCAGGAGAAGCAGAAGCAGGAGAAGCAGAAGCAGAAGAAACATAAGAAGCCGAAGAAGCAGAAGCAGAAACAGAAGGAAAAAAAGAAATAGAAGCAGGAGCAGCAGAAGAAGCAGCAGCAGGAGAAGCAGAAGCAGGAGGAGCCGAAGAAGCAGAAGCAGAACCTGAAGCAGAAAGAGAAGCAGGAGAAGCAGAAGAAGCAGAATCTGGAGAAGCAGAAGGAGAAGCAGAAGCAGATATAGAAGCAAAAGCAGAAGGAGAAGCATAAGGAGAAGCAGAAGAAACAGAAGAAGTAGAGGCAGTAGCAGAAGATGTAGAAGCAGAAGGAGAAGCAGAAGGAAAAGCAGAAGAACGAGAAGGAGAAGGAGAAGGAGAAACAGAATGAGAATCAGAAAGAGAAGCAGAAGAAGAAGCAGGAGAAGGAAAAGCAGTAGGAGAAGCAGAAGGGAAGCAGGAGATGCAGAAACAGGAGAAGCAGAAGCAGAAGAAACAGGAGAAGGACAAGAAGCAGAAGCAGAAGGAGAAGCAGAAACAGAAGGAGAAGCAGAAAGAGAAGGAGGGAAAGCAGAAGAAGCAGAAGCAGGAGAAGCAGAAGCATAAGAATGCGAAGACGCAGAAGCAGAACCTGAAGCAGAAGGAGAAGCAGGAGAAGCAGAAGAAGCAGAATCGGGAGAAGCAGAAGGAGAAGCAGAAGGAGAAGCAGAAGCAGAAAGAGAATCAAAAGCAGAAGGACAAGCAGAAGAAACAGAAGAAGTAGAAGCAGTAGCAGGTGTAGCAGAAGCAGAACGAGAAGCAGAAGGAAAAGCAGAAAAACAGGAAGGAGAAGGAGAAACAGAAGGAGAAGTAGAAGGAGAAGCAGAAAGAGAAGCAGGTAAAGCAGAAGAAGAAGAAGCAGAAGGAGAATCAGAAGGAGAAGCAGAAGAAGGAGAAGGAGAAACAGAAGCAGAAGAAGATGCAGAAGGAGAAGCAGGAGAAGCATAAGAAGCAGAAGCAGAAGGAGAAGCAGAAGAAGCAGAATCTGGAGAAGCAGAAGGAGAAGCAGAAGCAGAAAGAGAAGCAAAAGCAGAAGGAGAAGCAGAAGAAACAGAAGAAGCAGAGGCAGTATCAGAAGAAGCAGAAGATTCAGAAGCAGAAGGAGAAGCAGAAGGAAAAGCAGAAGAACGAGAAGGAGAAGGAGAAGGAGAAACAGGAGTAGAAGCAGAAAGAGAAGCAGAAGAAGGAGCAGTAGAAGGAAAAGCAACAGGAGAAACAGAAAGAGCAGCAGAAGGAGAAGCACGAAATGCAGAAACAGGAGAAGAACAAGCAGAAGAAACAGGAGAAGGACAAGAAGCAGAAGCAGAAGGAGAAGCAGAAAGAGAAGGAGGGGAAGCAGAAGAAGCAGAAGCAGGAGAAGCAGAAGCATAAGAATACGAAGAAGCAGAAGGAGAACCTCAGGGAGAAGGAGAAGCAGGAGAAGCAGAAGAAGCAGAATCTGGAGAAGCAGAATGAGAATCAGAAGGAGAAGCAGAATCAGAAAGAGAATCAAAAGCAGAAGGAGAAGCAGAAGAATCAGAAGAAGTAGAAGCAGTAGCAGTTGTAGCAGAAGCAGAACGAGAAGCAGAAGGAAAAGCAGAAGGACAAGAAGGAGAAGGAGAAACAGAAGGAGAAGCAGAAGGAGAAGCAGAAAGAGAAGCAGGTAAAGCAGAAGAAGAAGAAGCAGAAGAAGAATAAGAAGGAGAAGCAGAAGAAGGAGAAGGAGAAGCAGAAGCAGAAAAATATGCAGAAGGAAAAGCAGAAGAAGCAGAAGCAGAAGGAGAAGCAGGAAAAGCAGAAGAAGCAGAAGCAAAAGGAGAAGCAAAAGAAGGAGAAGGAGAAGCAGAAGCAGAAGAAGAAGCATAAGGCCAAGCACAAGCAGAAGGAGATGCAGAAGGAGAAGCAGAAGAAGCAGAAGATGAAGGAGAAGCAGAAGTAGGAGAAGGAGAAGGAGGAGAAGCAGAAGGAGAAGGAGAAGCAGAAGCGGAATGAGAAGCAGAAAGAGAAGCAGGAGAAGCACAAGAAGCAGAAGCAGGAGAATCCGAAAGAGAAGAAGCAGAAGAAGCAGAAAGATTAGCAGAAGGAGAAGCAGAAGCAGACGGAAAAGCAGCAGAAGAAGTAGAACCAGAAATTCAGGCAGGAGAAACAGAAGAAGCAGAAACAGAAGCAGAAGGAGAAGCAAAAAGAGAAGCAGTAGAAGAAGTAGAAGAAGCAGCAGAAGGAGAAGCAGCAGAAGAAGCAGAAAAACAAGCAGGAGAAGCAGAAGCAGAAAGATAAGTAGAAGCAGAAGAAACAGAAGCAGAAGAAGAAGCAGTAGAAGCACAAGAAGCAGAAGCAGGAGAAGCAGAAGCAGAAGATAAAGAAGAAGCATAAGAAGCAGAAGCAGAGGGAGAAACAAAAGAAGGAGAAAGAGCAGAAGAAGGTGAAGCAGAAGGAGATGCAGAAGCAGAAAGAGAAGCAGAAACAGAGGGAGAAGAAGAAGGAGAAGTTGGAGAATAAGAAGAAGCAGAAGCAGAAAGAGAAGGAGAAGAAGGAGAAGGAGAAGCAGAAGGAGAAGGACAAGCAGGAGAAGCAGAAGAAGCAGAAGCGGGAGGATTAGAAGAAGAAACAGAAGAAAGAGAAGGAGCAGAAGGAGAAGCAGAAGCAGAAGGAGAAGCAAAAGAGAAGCAGAAGAAGCAGAAGAAGCAGTAGCAGGAGAAGCAGAAGCAGAAGAAACAGAAGAAGCCCAAGAAGCAGAAGGAGAACCTGAAGCAGAAGGAGAACTTGAAGCAGAAGGAGAAGCAGAAGCAGCAGAAGCTGGAAAAGTAGAAGCAGAAGAAACAGAACAAGCAGAAGAAGCAGAAGAAGAACGAGAAGCAGAAGAAGAACAAGGAGAAAGAGAAGGATTAGGAGTAGGAGAAACAGAAGGATGAGCAGAAAGAGAAGGAGAATGAGAAGGAGAAGCAGGAGAAGCAGAAGAAGCAGAAGCAGGAGAAGCAGAAGCAGAATGAAAAACAGAAGAAGGAGAAATTGAAACAGAAGAAGATGCAGAAGGAGAAGCAGAAGCAGTAGTAGAAGCAGAAGAAGGAGAAGCAGAAGGAGAAGCATAAAGAGAAACAGAAGGAGAAGCAGGAGAAGCAGAAGCAGGAGAAGCAGAATCAGAAGAAATAGAAGAAGGAGAAGAAGCAGAAGCAGAAAGAGAAGCAGAAACAGAAGGAGAAGCAGAAATTGAAGCAGAAGAAGCCGAAGAAGCAAAAGCAGAACCTAAAGCAGAAGGAGAAGCAGGAGAAGCAGAAGAAGCAGAATCTGGAGACGAAGAAGGAGAACGAGAAGGAGAAGCAGAAGCAGAAAGAGAAGCAAAAGCAGAAGGAGAAGCAGAAGAAACAGAAGAAGCAGAATCAGTAGCAGAAGAAGCTGAAGATGCAGAAGCAGAAAGAGAAGCAGAAGGAATAGCAGAAGAACGAGAAGGAGAAATAGAAGGAAAAGCAGAAGGAGAAGCAGGAAAAGCACAAGAAACAGAAGCAGACGGAGAAGCAGAAGAAGGAGAAGGAGAGCCAGAGCAGAAGAAGAAGCAGAAGGAAAAGCACAAGCAGAAGGAGATGCAGAAGGAGAAGTAGGAAATGCAGAAGACACAGAAGCAGAAGGAGAAGAAGAAGGAGAAGAATCAGAATCAGAAGAAGCAGAAATAGAAAGAGAAGCCGACGAAGAGAAGCAGAACGAGAAGCAGGAGAAGCAGAAGAAGCACAAGCGGAAGAAGCAGAAGAAGAAGAAACAGAAGAAGGTGAAGGAGCAGAAGCAGGAGAAGCAGAAGGAGAAGCAGAAAGAGAAGCAGGAAAAGCAGAAGAAGCAGAAGCAGGAGAAGCAGAAGGAGAAGAAACAGGAGAAGGACAAGAAGCAGAAAGAGGAGCAGTAGAAGCAGAAGAGGCAGGAAAAGCAGAAGCAGAAGAAAGAGAAGAAGAAGAAGACGAAGAAGAAGAAGAAAAAGAAGCAGCAGCATAAGGAGAAGCATAAGGAGAAGCATAAGGAGAAGTATAAGGAGAAGCAGTAGAAGCAGAAGAAGCAGAAGCAGGAGAAGCTGAAGCAGAAGAAAAAGAATAAGCATAAGAAGCAGAAGCAGAAGCAGTGAGAGAAGCAGAAGAAGGAGAAGGAGAAGGAGCAGCAGAAGGAGAAGCAGAAGCAGAAAGAGAAGCAGAAACAGAAGGAGAACAAGAAGGAGAAGCAGGAGAATCAGAAGAAGCAGAAAGAGAAGGAGAAGAAGGAGAAGCAGAAGTAGAATCCGAAGAAACAGAAGAAGAAGAAGCAGAAGAAACAGAAGCAAAAGAAACAGAAGAAGGAGAAGAGCAGAAGCAGAAGGAGAAGCAGAAGCAGAAGGAGAAGCAGAAAGAGAAGCAGGAGAACCAGAAGAAGCAGGAGAAGCAGAAGCAGAAGAAACAGGAGAAGCCGAAGAAGCAGAAGCAGAATGTGAAGCAGAAGGAGAAACAGAAGAAGCACAATCTGAAGCAGAAGCAGAAGAAACAGAAATAGTAGAATAAGCAGAAGCAGAAGCACCAGGACAAGCAGAAGAAGAAGAAGGAGAAGGCGAAAGAGAAGGATTAGGAGTAGGAGAAGCAAAAGGATAAGCAGAAGCAGAAAGAGATGCAGAAGGAGAAGCAGCAAGAGAAGTAGGAGAAGCAGGAGAAGCAGAAGCAAGAGAAGCAGAAGAAACAGAAGACGCAGAAGCAGAATGAGAAGCTTAAGGAGAAATTGAAGCAGAAGGAGAAGGAGAAGTAAAAGGAGAAGCAGAAGAAGGAGAAGGAGAAGGAGACGCAGAAAGAGAAGCAGAAAGAGAAGCACAAGCAGAAAGAGAAGCACAAAGAGAAGCAGGAGAAGCAGAAGCAGGAGAAGCAGAAGCAGAAGAAACATAAGAAGGAGAAGAAGCAGAAGCAGAAGGAGAAGCAGAAACAGAAGGAAAAACAGAAATAGAAGCAGGAGCAGCAGAAGAAGCAGCAGCAGGAGAAGCAGAAGCAGAAGAAGCCGAAGAAACTGAAGCAGAACCTGAAGCATAAGGAGATACAGGAGAAGCAGAAGAAGCAGAATCTGGAGAAGCAGAAGGAGAAGCACAAGCAGAAAGAGAGGCAAAAGCAGAAGGAGAAGCATAAGGAGAAGCAGAAGAAACAGAAGAAGCAGAGGCAGTAGCAGAAGATGTAGAAGCAGAAGGAGAAGCAGAAGGAAAAGCAGAAGAACGAGAAGGAGAAGGAGAAACAAAAGGAGAAACAGAAAGAGAAGCAGAAGAAGGAGCAGGAGAAGGAAAAGCAGCAGGAGAAGCAGAAAGAAAAGCAGAAGTAGAAGCAGGAGATGCAGAAACAGGAGAAGAACAAGCAGAAGAAACAGGAGAAGGACAAGAAGCAGAAGCAGAAGGAGAAGCAGAAAGAGAAGGAGGGGAAGCAGAAGAAGCAGAAGCAGGAGAAGCAGAAGCATAAGAATCCGAAGAAGCAGAAGCAGAACCTGAAGCAGAAGGAGAAGCAGGAGAAGCAGAAGAATCAGAATCTGGAGAAACAGAATGAGAAGCAGAAGGAGAAGCAGAAGCAGAAAGAGAATCAAAAGCAGAAGGAGAAGCAGAAGAAACAGAAGAAGTAGAAGCAGTAGCAGTTGTAGCAGAAGCAGAAGGAAAAGCAGAAGAACAAGAAGGAAAAGGAGAAACAGAAGGAGAAGCAGAAGGAGAAGCAGAAAGAGAAGCTGGTAAAGCAGAAGAAGAAGAAGAAGAAGAAGGAGAATCAGAAGGAGAAGCAGAAGAAGAAGGAGAAGCAGAAGCAGAAGAAGATGCAGAAGGAGAAGCAGAAGAAGCAGAAGCAGAAGGAGAAGAAGGAAAAGCAGAAGAAGCAGAAGCAAAAGGAGAAGCAAAAGAAGGAGAAGGAGAAGCAGAGGCAGAAGAAGAAGCATAAGGACAAGCACAAGCAGAAGGAGATGCAGAAGGAGAAGCAGGAGAAGCAGAAGAAGCAGAAGCTGAAGGAGAAACAGAAGTAGGAGAAGGAGAAGGAGGAGAAGCAGAAGCAGAAGGAGAAGCAGAATGAGAATCAGAAAGAGAAGCAGGAGGAGGACAAGAAGCAGAAGCAGGAGAAGCCGAAAGAGAAGAAGCAGAAACAGAAGCAGAAGGAGAAGCAGAAGCAGAAGGAGAAGCAGCAGAAGAAGTAGAAGCAGAAATTCAGGCAGCAGAAACAGAAGAAGCAGAAGCAGAAAGAGAAGCCAAAAGAGAAGCAGAAGGGGAAGTAGAAATAACAGCAGATGAAGCAGAAAAACAAGCAGGAGAAACAGAAGCAGGAAGAGAAGTAGAAGCATAAGAAGCAGAAGAAAAAGAAGAAGCAGTAGAAGCATAAGAAGCAGAAGCAGGAGAAGCAGAACCAGAAGAAAAAGAAGAAGCATAAGAAGCAGAAGCAGAGGGAGAAACAGAAGAAGGAGAAGGAGCAGCAGAAGGTGAAGCAGAAGGAGATGCAGAAGGAGAAAGAGAAGCAGAAAAAGAAGGAGAAGGAGAAGGAGAAGTTGGAAAATCAGAAGAAGCAGAAGCAGAAAGAGAAGCAGAAGAAGGAGACGGAGAAGCAGAAGGAGAAGGACAAGCAGGAGAAGCAGAAGAAGCAGAAGCGGGAGAAGCAGAAGAAGAAGAAGAAACAGAAGAAGGAGAAGGAGCAGAAGGAGAAGCAGAAGCAGAAGGAGAAGCAGAAAGAGAAGCAAAAGAAGCAGTAGCAGGAGAAGCAGAAGCAGAAGAAACAGAAGAAGCCGAAGAATCAGAAGGAGAACCTGAAGCAGAAGGAGAAGCAGAAGCAGCAGAAGCTGGAAAAGCAGAAGCCGAAGAAACAGAACAAGCAGAAGAAGCAGAAGCAGAACGAGAAGCAGAAGAAGAGGGAGAAAGAGAAGGATTAGGAGTAGGAGGAGCAGAAGCAGAATAAGAAGCAGAAGGAGAAGCAGAAGGAGAAACAGAATCAGAAGCAGGAGAAGCAGAAGCAGAAGCAGAAAGAGAAGCACAAGAAGGAGGAAATGTAGGAGAAGGAGAATGAGACGGAGAAGCAGAAGGAGAAGAAGGAGAAGAAGAAGAAGAAGAAGCAGGAGAAGCAGAAAAAGAAGAAACAGAAAAAGCAGAAGAAGCAGAAGAAGAAGCAGCAGGAGAAGCAGAAGAAGAAGAAGGAGAAGGAGAAAGAGAAGGATTAGGAGTAGGAGAAACAGAAGGATAAGCAGAAGCAGAAAGAGAAGCAGAAGGAGAAACAGGAGAAGCAGAAGAAGCAGAAGCAGGAGAAGCAGAAGCAGAATGAAAAGCAGAAGAAGGAGAAATTGAAACAGAAGAAGATGCAGAAGGAGAAGCAGAAGTAGAAGGAGAAGCAGAAGAAGGAGAAGCAGAAGGAGAAGCATAAGGAGAAACAGAAGGAGAAGCAGGAGAAGCAGAATCAAAAGAAATAGAAGAAGGATAAGAAGCAGAAGCAGAAAGAGAAGCACAAACAGAAGGAGAAGCAGAAATAGAAGCAGAAGAAGCAGAAGCAGAACCTGAAGCAGATGGAGAAGCAGGAGAAGCAGAAGAAGCAGAATCTGGAGAAGAAGGAGAACCAGAAGGAGAAGCAGAAGCAGAAAGAGAAGCAAAAGCAGAAGGAGAAGCAGAAAGAGAAGCAGAAGAAACAGAAGAAGCAGAAGCAGAAGCAGTAGCAGAAGAAGCTGAAGATGCAGAAGCAGATAAAGAAGCAGAAGGAATAGCAGAATAACGACAAGGAGAAACAGAAGGAGAAGAAGAATGAGAAGCAGTAGGAGAAGCAGGAAAAACAGAAGAAGCAGAAACAGACGGAGAAGCAGAAGAAGGAGAAGCAGAAGCAGAAGAAGAAGCAGAAGGAAAAGCACAAGCAGAAGGAGATGCAGAAGGAGTAGCAGGAGAAGCAGAAGAAGAAGAAGCAGAAGGAGAAGAAGAAGGAGAAGAAGCAGAATCAGAAGAAGCAGAAGGAGAAGTAGAAAGAGAAGCCGACGAAGAGAAGCAGAACGAGAAGCAGGAGAAGCAGAAGAAGCAGAGCGGGAGAAGCAGAAGAAGAAGAAACAGAAGAAATAGAAGGAGCAGAAGCAGAAGGAGGAGCAGAAGCAGAAGGAGAAGCAGAAAGAGAAGCAGGAAAAGCAGAAGAAGCAGAAGCAGGAGAAGCAGAAGCAGAAGAAAGAGGAGAAGGACAAGAAGCAGAAGCAGAAGCAGAAGGAGAAGCAGAAACAGAAGGAGAAGCAGAAAGAGAAGGAGGGGAAGCAGAAGAAGCAGAAGCAGGAGAACCAGAAGCATAAGCATCCGAAGAAGCAGAAGCAGAATCTGTAGCAGAAGGAGAAGCAGGAGAAGCAGAAGAAGCAGAATCTGGAGAAGCAGAATGAGAAGCTGAAGGAGAAGCAGAAGCAGAAAGAGAATCAAAAGGAGAAGCAGAAGCGGAAGAAACAGAAGAAGCAGAAGCAGTAGCAGTTGCAGCAGAAGCAGAAGGAGAAGCAAAAGTAAAAGCAGAAGAACGAGAAGGAGAAACAGAAGGAGAAGCAGAAGGAGAAGCAGAAGAAGCAGAAGGAGAAGCAAAAGGAGAAACAGAAGCAGAAGAAGCAGCAGAAGGAGAAGCAGAAGCAGAAGAAGATGCAGAAGGATAAGCAGGAGAAGCAGAAGAAGCAGAAGCAGAAGTAGAATAGAAGTAGGAGAAGGAGAAGGAAGTGCCGCAGAAGCAATAGGAGAAGCAGAAGAAGAAGCAGAAGCAGAATGAGAAGCAGAAAGAGAAGCAGTAGAAGAAGAAGCAGGAAAAGCAGAAGCAGCAGAAAGAGAAGAAGAAGAAGAAGAAGAAGAAGAAGAAGAAGAAGAAGAAGAAGAAGAAGAAGAAGAAGAAGAAGAAGAAGAAGAAGAAGAAGAAGGAGAAGGAGAAGGAGAAGCAGTAGAAGAAGAAGAAGAAGAAGAAGAAGAAGAAGAAGAAGAAGAAGAAGAAGAAGAAGAAGAAGAAGAAGAAGAAGAAGAAGAAGAAACAGAAGAAAGAGAAGGAGCAGAAGGAGAAGCAGAAGCAGAAGGAGAAGCAAAAGAGAAGCAGAAGAAGCAGAAGAAGCAGTAGCAGGAGAAGTAGAAGCAGAAGAAACAGAAGAAGCCCAAGAAGCAGAAGGAGAACCTGAAGCAGAAGGAGAAGCAGAAGCAGCAGAAGCTGGAAAAGTATAAGCAGAAAAACAGAACAAGCAGAAGAAGCAGAAGAAGAACGAGAAGCAGAAGAACAAGGAGAAAGAGAAGGATTAGGAGTAGGAGAAACAGAAGGATAAGCAGAAGCAGAAAGAGAAGGAGAATGAGAAGGAGAAGCAGAAGAAGCAGAAGCAGGAGAAGCAGAAGCAGAATGAAAAGCAGAAGAAGGAGAAATTGAAACAGAAGATGCAGAAGAAGAAGCAGAAGCAGTAGTAGAAGCAGAAGAAGGAGAAGCAGAAGGAGAAGCATAAAGAGAAACAGAAGGAGAAGCAGGAGAAGCAGAAGCAGGAGAAGCAGAATCAGAAGTAGCAGAAGCAGCAGAAGATGCAGAAGCAGAAGGAGAAGCAGAAGGAAAAGCAGAAGAACGAGAAGGAGAAGGAGAAACAGAAGGAGAAGCAGAAAGAGAAGCAGAAGAAGGAGCAGGAGAAGGAAAAGCAGCAGGAGAAGCAGAAAGAGCAGCAGAAGGAGAAGCAGGAGAAGCAGAAACAGGAGAAGCATAAGCAGAAGAAACAGGAGTAGGACAAGAAGCAGAAGCAGAAGGAGAAGCAGAAAAAGAAGGAAAAGCATAAGGAGAAGCAGGAGAAGCAGAAGAAGCAGCAGCAGGAGAAGCAGAAGCAGAAGAAGCCGAAGAAACAGAAGCAGAACCTGAAGCAGAAGTAGAAGCAGGAGAAGGAGAAGAAGCAGAATCTGCAGAAGCAGAAGGAGAAGCAGAAAGACAAGCAGACGAAGAGAAGCAGAACGAGAAGCAGGAGAAGCAGAAGAAGAAGAAACAGAAGAAGGAGAAGTAGCAGAAGCAGAAGGAGAAGCAGAATGAGAAGCAGAAAGAGAAGCAGAAACAGAAGGAGAAGCAGAAAGAGAAGGAGGGGAAGCAGAAGAAGCAGAAGCATAAGAATCCGAAGAAGCAGAAGCAGAACCTGAAGCAGGAGAAGTAGAAGAAGCGGAATCTGGAGAAGCAGAATGGGAAGCAAAAGGAGAAGCAGAAGCAGAAAGAGAATCAAAAGCAGAAGTAGAAGCAGAAGAAACAAAAGAAGCAGAAGCAGAAGTCGTTGTAACAGAAGCAGAAGGAAAAACAGTAGGAAAAGCAGAAGAACGAGAAGGAGAAGGAGAAGCAGAAGTAAAAGCAGAAGGAAAAGCAGAAGAAGGGGAAGGAGAAGCAGAAACAGAAGAAGCAGCAGAAGGAGAAGCAGAAGCAGAAGAAGATGCAGAAGGAGAAGCAGGAGAAGCAGAAGAAGCAGAAGCAGAAGGAGAAGCAGAAGAAGAAGAAGGAGAAGGAAGGGCAGCAGAAGCAATAGGAGAAGCAGAAGGAGAAGCAGAAGAATGGGAAGAAGAAGAGAAGCAGGAGAAGCACAAATGCAGAAGCAGGAGAAGCAGAAACAGAAGATACAGAAGAAGAAGAAGAAGAAGAAAAAGAAGAAGAAGAAGAAGAAGAAGAAGAAGAAGAAGAAGAAGAAGAAGAAGAAGAAGAAGAAGAAGAAGAAGAAGAAGAAGCAAAAGGAGAAGAAGAATCAAAAGAAGAAGGAGAAGCAGAAGAAGTAGAAGGAGAAGAAGAAGAAGCAGAAGTAGAAGCAGAAGGAGAACAAGCAGCAGGAGAAGCAGAAAGAGAAGCAGAAGAAGCAGAAGCAGGAGAAGCAGAAGCAGAAGAAAAAGAAGAAGCATGAGAAGCAGAAGCAGAGGGAGAAGGAGCACATGTAGAAGCAGAAGGAGAAGCAGAAGGAAAAGCAGAAAAACGAGAAGGAGAAGGAGAAACAGAAGGAGAAGCAGAAGGAGAGGCAGAGGGAGAAGCCGAAGGAGAATCAGGAAAAGGAGTAGAAGCAGAAGCAAAAGGTGAACCAAAAGAAGCAGGAGAAGCAGAAGAAGAAGCATAAGAACAAGCACAAGCAGAAGGAGATGCAGAAGGAGAAGCAGGAGAAGCAGAAGAAGCAGAAGCTGAAGAAGAAGCAGAAGTAGGAGAAGGAGAAGGAGAAGGAGGAGAAGCAGAAGCAGAAGGAGAAGCAGAAGCAGAATGAGTAGCAGAAAGAGAAGCAGGAGAAGCAGAAGAAGCAGAAGCAGGAGAACCCGAAAGAGAAGAAGAAGCAGAAACAGAAGCAGGAGAAGCAGGAGAAGCTAAGAAGCAGAAGCAACTGAAGCAGAAGCAAAAGAAACAGAAGAAGCATAAGTAGCAGAAGCAAAAGCAGAAGTAGAAGCAGAAGAACGAGAAGGAGAAAGAGAAATATAAGGAGAAGCAGAAGGAGAAGCAGAAGCAGAATGAGAAGCAGAAGTAGGAGAAGGAGAAGGAAGAGCAGCAGAAGCAATAGGAGAAGCAGAAGGAGAAGCAGAAGCAGAATGAGAAGCAGAAAGAGAAGCAGTAGAAGCAGAAGAAGCAGGAAAAGCAGAAGCAAAAGAAAGAGAAGAAGAAGAAGAAGAAGAAGAAGAAGAAGAAGAAGAAGAAGAAGAAGAAGAAGACGAAGACGAAGAAGAAGAAGAAGCATAAGGAAAAGGAGAAGCATAAGGAGAAGCAGTAGAAGCAGAAGAAGCAGAAGCAGGAGAAGCAGAAGCAGAAGAAAAAGAATAAGCATAAGAAGCAGAATCAGAGGGAGAAGCAGAAGGAGAAGGAGCAGCAGAAGGAGAAGCAGAAGCAGAAAGAGAAGCAGAAACAGAAGGAGAACAAGAAGGAGAAGCAGGAGAATCAGAAGAGGTAGAAGTAGAAGCAGAAAGAGAAGGAGAAGAAGGAGAAGCAGAAGTAGAATCAGAAGAAACAGAAGAAGAAGAAGCAGAAGAAACAGAAGCAAAAGAAACAGAAGAAGGAGAAGAGCAGAAGCAGAAGCAGAAGGAGAAGCAGAAGAAGAAGGAGAAGCAGAAAGAGAAGCAGGAGAAGCAGAAGAAGCAGGAGAAGAAGAAGCAGAAGAAACAGAAGAAGCCGAAGAAGCAGAAGCAGAATCTGAAGCAGAAGGAGAAACAGAAGAAGCACAATCTGAAGCAGAAGCAGAAGAAACAGAAATAGTAGAATAAACAGAAGCAGAAGCAGTAGGAGAAGCAGAAGAAGAAGAAGGAGAAGGCAAAAGAGAAGGAGTAGGAGTAGGAGAAGCAGAAGGATAAGCAGAAGCAGAAAGAGAAGCAGAAGGAGAAGCAGCACGAGAAGCAGGAGAAGCAGAAGAAGCAGAAGCAGGAGAAGCAGAAAAAACAGAAGACGCAGAAGCAGAATGAGAAGCAGAAGGAGAAATTGAAGCAGAAGGAGAAGCAGAAGAAGAAGGAGAAGGAAAGGGAGAAGCAGAAAGAGAAGCAGAACGAGAAGCAGGAGAAGCAGCAGCAGGAGAAGCAGAAGCAGAAGAAACAGAAGAAGGAGAAGAAGCAGAAGGAAAAGCAGAAACAGAAGGAAAAGCAGAAGGAGAAGCAGGAGAAGCAAAAGCAGCAGCAGGAGAAGCAGAAGCAGAAGAAGCCGAAGAAGCAGAAGCAGAACCTGAAGCAGAAGGAGAAGCAGGAGACGGGGAAGAAGCAGAATCTGGAGAAGCAGAAGGAGAAGCAGAAGTAGAAAGAGAAGCAAAAGCAGAAGGAGAAGTAGAAGACACAGAAGAAGCAGACGCAGTAGCAGAAGCAGAAGAAGATGCAGAAGCAGAAGGAGAAGCAAGAGGAAAACAGAAGAACGAGAAGGAGAAGGAGAAGGAGAAACAGAAGGAGAAGCAGAAAGAGAAGCAGAAGAAGGAGCAGGAGAAGGAAAAGCAGCAGGAGAAGCAGAAAGAGCAGCAGAAGGAGAAGCAGGAGAAGCAGAAACAGGAGAAGCATAAGCAGAAGAAACAGGAGAAGGACAAGAAGCAGAAAAAGAAGGAGAAGCAGAAATAGAAGGAAAAGCATAAGTTGAAGCAGGAGAAGCAGAAGAAGCAGCAGCAGGAGAAGCAGAAACAGAAGGAAAAGCATAAGGAGAAGCAGGAGAAGCAGAAGAAGCAGCAGCAGGAGAAGCAGAAGCAGAAGAAGCCGAAGAAACAGAAGCAGAACCTGAAGCAGAAGGAGAAGCAGGAGAAGGAGAAGAAGCAGAATCTGGAGAAGCAGAAGGAGAAGCAGAAGCAGAAAGAGAAGCAGACGAAGAGAAGCAGGAGAAGCAGAAGAAGAAGAAACAGAAGTAGGAGAAGTAGCAGAAGCAGAAGGAGAAGCAGAAAGAGAAGCAGAAACAGAAGGAGAAGCAGAAAGAGAAGGAGGGGAAGCAGAAGAAGCAGAAACATAAGAATCCGAAGAAGCAGAAGCAGAACCTGAAGCAGGAGAAGTAGAAGAAGCAGAATCTGGAGAAGCAGAATGAGAAGCAGAAGGAGAAGCAGAAGCAGAAAGAGAATCAAAAGCAGAAGTAGAAGCAGAAGAAACAAAAGAAGCAGAAGCAGTAGTCGTTGTAGCAGAAGCAGAAGGAAAAGCAGTAGGAAAAGCAGAAGAACGAGAAGGAGAAGGAGAAGCAGAAGGAGAATCAGAAGAAGAAGCAGAAGAAGAAGGAGAAGCAGAAACAGAAGAAGCAGCAGAATGAGAAGCAGAAGCAGAAGAAGATGCAGAAGGAGAAGCAGGAGAAGCAGAAGAAGCAGAAGCAGAAGGAGAAGCAGAAGTAGGAGAAGGAGAAGGAGAAGGAAGGGCAGCAGAAGCAATAGGAGAAGCAGAAGGAGAAGCAGAAGAATGAGAAGAAGAAAGAGAAGCAGGAGAAGCACAAATGCAGAAGCAGGAGAAGCAGAAACAGAAGATAAAGAAGAAGAAGAAGAAGAAGAAGCAAAAGGAGAAGAAGAAGAAGAAGAAGAAGAAGAAGAAGAAGAAGAAGAAGAAGAAGAAGAAGAAGCAAAAGGAGAAGAAGAAGGAGAAGCTGGAGAAGAAGAAGGAGAAGAAGAAGAAGCAGAAGTAGAAGCAGTAGGAGAAGTAGAAGAAGGAGAAGGAGGAGCAGAAGGACAAGCAGCAGAAGAAGCAGAAAGAGAAGCAGGAGAAGCAGAAGAAGCAGAAGCAGGAGAAGCAGAAGCAGAAGAAAAAGAAGAAGCATGAGAAGCAGAAGCAGAGGGAGAAGAAGCAGAGGGAGAAGGAGCACATGTAGAAGCAGTAGGAGAAGCAGAAGGAAAAGCAGAAAAACGAGAAGGAGAAGGAGAAACAGAAGGAGATGCAGAAGGAGAGGCAGAGGGAGAAGCCGAAGGAGAAGCAGGAAAAGCAGTAGAAGCAGAAGCAAAAGGTGAACCAAAACAAGCAGGAGAAGCAGAAGCAGAAGAAGAAGCATAAGAACAAGCACAAGCAGAAGGAGATGCAGAAGGAGAAGCAGGAGAAGCAGAAGAAGCAGAAGCTGAAGGAGAAGCAGAAGTAGGAGAAGGAGAAGGAGAAGGAGGAGAAGCAGAAGCAGAGGGAGAAGCAGAAGCAGAATGAGTAGCAGAAAGAGAAGCAGGAGAAGCAGAAGAAGCAGAAGCAGGAGAACCCGAAAGAGAAGAAGAAGAAGAAGCAGAAACAGAAGCAGGAGAAGCAGGAGAAGCTAAGAAGCAGAAGCAACTGAAGCAAAAGCAAAAGAAACAGAAGAAGCATAAGTAGCAGAAGCAAAAGCAGAAGTAGAAGCAGAAGAACGAGAAGGAGAAAGAGAAATATAAGGAGAAGCAGAAGGAGAAGCAGAAGTAGGAGAAGGAGAAGGAAGAGCAGCAGAAGCAATAGGAGAAGCAGAAGGAGAAGCAGAAGCAGAAGGAGAAGCAGAAAGAGAAGCAGTAGAAGCAGAAGAAGCAGGAATAGCAGAAGCAAAAGAAAGAGAAGAAGAAGAAGAAGAAGAAGAAGAAGAAGAAGAAGAAGAAGAAGAAGAAGAAGAAGAAGAAGAAGAAGAAGAAGAAGAAGAAGAAGAAGAAGGAGGAGGA
>NW_012289014.1:0-2440 GCF_000151885.1 Dipodomys ordii | reverse complement strand
CTGTGGCGTCATCCCTGACCTTCGGGAAAATGGGTGCGTCTGGCCTTCCAGGAGGGGCCGGAGGACAGGGTCCCCGGTTCGGGGCCGGCCTGGGCCAGCGATGAACTGGGCAGAAACGGGGCACGGTGCCTCTCGCCTGTCATCCTGGCTACTCAGGAGGCTGAGATCTGAGGATCGCGGTTCAAAGCCAGCCCGGGCAGGGAAGTCCGTGACACTCCCATCTCCAGTGAACAGTGGCTCCGGTGGTAAAGCACCGGGCAGGAGTGGAAACGCGCAGCCCTGGGGCTGGCGCGCACATCTTTAACCCACCCCAGCCAGCCACGCCCAAGGGGTCCGGTCTGCCCACGGCCTGGGCCTTGGGGTGGCTGCGATTTGTTTCTCTTGGGTCCTGTAGGAATCCAGACTGGGCCCCAAGGGGAACCCCCTGCCCGCCAGGCCCCGCCAGACCCAGCCTGAGGCCGACGGCCACCTCTTCATGGTAAGCACCTCCCAAGTCCCGCCCCGGGCTCCTCCGGCTAACCTCAGCCTGAGGTCAGCCCCCGACGGAGGCCAAAGCTGGCCGAAGGCGTGATGACGCCCGGGGCTTCCCGCTTCCTACCGCCTGGGCGTCTCAGGACCGAGGGAGGACCACCGGTGACCGCGCTGGACACCCCAGCCGACTGGGGCCCGGGCCCCTTTCCACTGGTGATTTCCGGGAGATTGGGCTGTGAATAGAAGTTGGTGCGCTCGGTTCGTCACCTCGGTCTTCTCTCTGTCTGGTGGAGGTGATGCTCATGGGGTTCCTTTGGGTTTTTTTCCAAAATCGTGGGGTTCCCTAGGTTTTGGATGCGGTAGAATTAAAAGCAGCTTTGCAAATGTGGACGTTAGTAACTCAAAATCACAAAAAGCAACCGTGGCCATGGACCAGGGGCCACAGTCGGGAAGAACTCTAGCCCCTCCTTTGCCTTTCTCATGGCCCGGACCACACAGCAGTGACAGCTGCCCTGAGAAGCCCCTGTCACAGAGAAAGCGCCCATCTCTTACAAGAAGCTCTTAGGCCGAGACAGCTTTCGCCATCCGTCCATACTTTAGGCGCCACGGTAGTACGGTGCAGAAGAGAGAGCACGTGCCAGGTACTCGGAACAAAGCAATAAAGCCAGAAACACCTTCCAGAGCGTGTGGTGTGGGGACCCCACATCACGCAGTAGGGCCGGGGGCGGCACCCCGAACCAAAGGTGAACCCTTGGAACTTGTACGAGGACACCCAGAACTGCAAAGCCCCCCCCCTTGAGGGCCAGACCGTCGGTCTGACTGAGGTAACCATTGATTTGCAAGATCGGGCTGATCTTCGGGTGCCCCAGGTCTAAGACCAGCCTGCCGCCCCCCGGGGTCGCAGGAGGCGGCCGCCAAGCCCCCTGGGGCTTCCGACGGGAGGCGCGCTGCGCGGGACCGGTCCTCCTCCACCCCGGGCCCTCAGCACGGGTTTCGGGCCCCCTCCGCCCGCCTGCACCCCACCCCACCCGCGCGCCGACCGAACCCCGGGCCCCGCGGCCCGGGCCGGAGGAGGCGCGGCAAGGCCCGCGCGGCGCATGCGCGGCCCCCCCCCCCCCGCGTCCGCACGCGACTCCCGGGTTCCGCCACGCCCGCCATGGCCGCCGCCGCGGCCCGGCCCCGCCCCGCCCCCGGCGACGCGACGTTGGTCACCTGACCCCGCTGCGGGCGCAGGAGACACAAGGGGAGACGCCGTCGCCGCCGCCGGACCCGCCGCCTCCCGGACCCGCACCATGCCTTCGGAGAAGACCTTCAAGCAGCGCCGCACCTTCGGTGGGCGGCGGCGCGGCGGCGGGCGGGGACGCGGCGGCGGGCGGGGGCGCGGCGGCGGCGGGCGGGGGCGCGCGGGGGGCGGGGGCGCGCGGGGGGCCGGGGCGCCGGGGGGGGCGGGGGCGCGCGGGGCGGCCGGGGCCGGGGGAGCCGGGGCGCCGGGGGGGCCGGGGCCGGGGGAGCCGGGGGGCCGGGGGGGCCGGGGCGCCGGGGGGGCCGGGGCGCGCGGGGCACCGGGGCCGGGGCGCCGGGTGGGCCGGGGCGCGCGGAGCACCGGGGCCGGGGGAGCCGGGGCGCGCCGGGCCGCGTTCGCCTCCGCGGGGCGCCGCGCCGCCCGGCTCGCGCGCGGGGGCAGGCCGCAACCTGCGCGGAGCCCCGCCGGTCGCCGGGGGTCTGTGCCGCGGGGGCCGAGCCGGGTCGCTCGGTGTTGGTCGTCCAACCGCTCCGCCTCGGAGCTGGCGTACTGGGCGTCGCTGGAACGGCCGCCGTGTGTGCGCTGGTTCTGATCGTGTTATATTGGTTTCTCTTTTGGTAATATTGTTTTAGGGCTATTCTTTCTACTTAGTGATTTCTTTGACTTCTGTCTTAACTTACGCAAGCCTCCTCTAGCTATCCTCGATGCACATTCGCTTACTTTCCC
>NW_012289013.1:0-1793 GCF_000151885.1 Dipodomys ordii | reverse complement strand
AGTAGTAAAGCGAAGGAAAAAACACAACATTTAGGAAATTAATGTAGGCAAATAAAAATTAAGAGGAAAGACTCCCCCCCTCCCCGCCCCGCCTCACCCTCCACAAACCCCGCAGGCGCAATGAGCTTCCCCGGTGCCCAGCCCCGCTCCCTACCTTGTCACCGAAGCTGCGGACCATCAGCAGGTCCGGGCTTGGCGTGCTGTCGCCGCCCACCGCCTCCTCGCTGCTGGAACCCGCCAGCGGGTGCGGCACGTCACGCAGGGAGTGGGGCCCCGTGGACGGCAGGGCCTTGGGGGGCCCGCCCGCCATGGCGCGCGCCGCCCGGGCCGCGCCGCCGCCGCCGCCGCCTCCTCCCTCGGCCGGCAGCGGCGGGCTCCCCGAGGGTCCCCGGGCCGAGGCCCCTCTCAGCCGCCGCCCGGTTCGAGGCCCTACACCAGCAGCCGGGTGGAGACTGCCACGGCTGCTCACCACCACCACCACAGTCGCTGCCGCCACACGCCCGCCGGTCGTCCTGCCTGCAGGGCTGGGCTTCCCCGAGTCCACGCGCCCCAGCTCCGCACTCGAGCCAGCCGCCGTCAGCCCGCGCCTCAGCCCCCGGGCCCCGGCCCGGCCCGCACGCCACGCCGCCCGCCGCTCGCGGCCCCGCCCCCGCGGCGCCAGGGCCGCCCGTGATAGGGAGGGCAGAGGGCGGGGGCGTTGGGGAGAGGGGCGTGGCTCTGGCAACTCCGCCCCTTGCTCCGCCCCTTATGCTCCGCCCCCCCTCCCGCCGCCGGGCAGGAAGTGCGCCCTTAGTGTTCGGCCGGGTGTGCGGGCGTCGTCGGACCTCGGGGCAGGGAGGGTGACCGTGTCGAGCCGGTGCGCTGCCTCCCGAACCTGGTGTAACGGAAAGCCTGGGCGGGAGGAGACGTAGTTGGAGGAGTCTTGTTCCATTCCACTCTCAGCCACACAGAGGGTTCAGAGCTTTGAGGGCATGCACGTGAGTCAGAAATAACCCAAATTAGAATTATGATGCATCTCCTCATCGGATTAGCATCTTAGGAAGCTCGGAAGGATTAGGGAACGTAACGCGGGGGGGGGGGGGAGTGAGGGGGGGAGAGCGGTTCCCCAGAAGCGAATGCTAGGAGACCATGTGGAGCTTCTTCAGATCCCCTGGCCATCTTACTTGTGCAGCTAAGCTGGGCTGATGTAAGGTGAAACCTCACAAGTGTGCCCGTCCCTAAATAGAGTGTGCCACAAGTATCACTCAACCTCACATTTTGGCTAAACAGTCTTTTGCAAGAATCTTGAGGCTCCAGTTCCCCCCACTCCTTGGTGGTGTTTGTTTGTTTGTTTTTCTTGGTGGTGTTTTGTTTTGTTTTGTTTTTTTGGTTTGGTTTGGTTTGGCTTTTCATGCATTTGTGCTTTGACTAAGCTGGATGCTCTATTTGCTGGCATTGTAACTGGAGTTCTAGGCCAGAAGGCCAACTTGTCAGGTCCAGGTCTGGCTATTTTCCTCCATGTGACAGAGAGAGAGAGAGAGAGAGAGATACAGAGACAGAGAGAGATACAGAGACAGAGAGACATAGAAACAGACAGGGACAGAGAGAAAAGCAGTGGTAAATGACAGATCAGAGATTTATTGTGTATCACAGGCATGTCTGCCAGAAGAAAGAGGACATGAGCAGGAAGAGACAAATGCATTTCAGCCCATCTTTGGGGGCATAGACTTGAACTTAAGGAAAACTGGGGCAGGGGGTGATAGGTGTACATAAGTAAGTAGTCCTTGGCAAAGTATGGCTTGCTTGATCATTAT
>NW_012289012.1:0-1261 GCF_000151885.1 Dipodomys ordii | reverse complement strand
AGTTCAGGCCTCACAACCAGACTAAAAAAAAAAAAAAAAAAATGCAATTCAGTCATATCCCCTAGTTTGTGAAGAAGAGATTTAGAGAGAGATATAATCAGCACAGGGAAGACAGGAGTAAGATGGAGCTGAGCAATGGTTTGCGGGCCTATACAGACAACAGAGGAATAACAGGGCTTCCATGAAGAAATAATTGGAGGGGCTGGGAAGGTGGCTCAGTGGTTAAAGTGCTTGCCTTGCATGCCTGAGGCCCTGGGTTCAATTCCTCAGCACCACATAAGCAAAAACAAAAAAGCTGGAAGTGGCGCTGTGGCTCAAGTGGTAGAGTGCTAGCCTTGAGCTGAAGAGCTGAGGGACAGTGCCCAGGCCCAGAGTTCAGGCCCCATGACCGGACCCAAAAAAAAAAAAAAAAGAAAAAAGAAATAATTGGAGATAGGTCTAATCCTGGTACTACCTTCCATCTGCTGGTCTCAACCTGGTGCCCTGCAGCCATATGTTCCCGCAGCAGCTCCTGGTGCTGGCCTGCAAATAACAGAGAATGAGAGTGGCTGTTCTACAACTTCTATCTTTCTTTATTGCCTTGCGACTAGCCTGGTACTGAAAACTGAGACAAGAGTGTTCTGGACAGCTTTTGGAAAGCTTCCAAGCTGATTGGAAAGACTAAACTCACACTGTGAGAAGCAAAGAGCAAGACAGAACACTTCCAAGGGCTAGAGGTATAACTCAACAGTACAATATGAGCCTAGCATGTACAAGGTCATGGGTTCAATCCAACAAATAAATAAACAAGACTTTGCTAGAGTTCTCCATAGCTCA
The DNA here is from genome assembly GCF_000151885.1 of Dipodomys ordii. Classification (NCBI taxonomy): domain Eukaryota; kingdom Metazoa; phylum Chordata; class Mammalia; order Rodentia; family Heteromyidae; genus Dipodomys; species Dipodomys ordii. The sequence continues at coordinate 445 of NW_012289012.1, read as the reverse complement.
AACAGGGAGACCTGTATTCCAAAAAAGAAGACAAGGAAACACATGCTATCAATCTTGTACTTACACAACTGGTCCCGTAGCAACTTCAGTTCCTCCCACAAAATCTCTGACTGTTCCCACAAAAGTTGTGGCCTACAGGAATAACAACTGTGTCATTCTAGAGTCATATAACAAAGTCAAAGTGAGGAAGCCATCTGCCTACCAGAATATCCAGATTCAGAGGCCTCAAGAAGGTGAAGTCTGGGGCTGGGAAGGTAGCTCAGTGGTAGAGCGCTTGCCTTGCATGCCTAAAGCCCTGGGTTCAATTCCTCAGCATCACATAAGAAAAAAGCAGGAAGTGGCGCTGTGGCTCAAGTGGTAGAGCGCTAGTCTTGAGCTGAGAGCTGAGGATAGTGCCCAGGCCCAGAGTTCAGGCCCCACGACTCGACTCCAAAAAAAAAAAAAA
>NW_012289011.1:0-2152 GCF_000151885.1 Dipodomys ordii | reverse complement strand
CAGATTTGTACCACACTGTGTAACACTGTATCCCCGCTGTATCGACGCTGGGTCCCGCTGGGTCCCGCTGTGTCCTCGCTGTGTTCCCTGCTGTGTCCCGCTGTGTCCTGCTGTGTCCTCGCTGTGTCCCCCGCTGTCTCCCGCTCTGTCCCCCGCTTCGTCTCACGATTTGTCCTCGCTGTGTCCCACTGTGTCCCGCTGTGTCCCGCTGTGCCCCCACTGTGTCCAGTTGTGTCCCCAGATGTGTACCACGCTGTGTAAGGCTGTATCCCAGCTGTATCGACACTGTGTCCCGCTGGGTCCCGCTGGGTCCTCGCTGGGTCCACCGCTGTGTCCCGCTGTTTCCACCGCTGTGTCCCGCTGTGTCCCCCGCTCTCTCCCCCTGTGTCCACCGCTGTGTCCTGCTGTGTCCTCGCTGTGTCCCCCGCTGTCTCCCGCTCTGTACCCCGCTGTGTCTCACGCTTTGTCCCCGATGTGTCCCACTGTGTTCCGCTGTGTCCCGCTGTGCCCCCACTGTGTCCCGTTGTGTCCACAGCTGTGTACCATGCTGTGTAACGCTGTATCCCCGCTGTATCGATGCTGTGTCCCGCTGTGTCCCTCAGTGTCCCCTGCTGTGTCCCCCGCTGTGTCCTCGCTGTGTTCCCCGCTGTGTCCTGCTGTGTCCTCGCTGGGTCCCCCGCTGTGTCCCCCGCTGTGTCCCGCTGTGTCCCGCTGTGTCCCTGCTGTGTCCCGCTGTGTCCTGCTGTGTCCTCGCTGTGTCCCCCGCTTTCTCCCGCTCTGTGCCCCGCTACGCCTCATGATTTGTCCTCGCTGTGTCCCACTGTGTCCCGCTCTGCCCCCACTGTGTCCCGTTGTGTCCACAGATGTGAACCACGCTGTGTAACGCTGTATCACCGCTGTATCGACGCTGTGTCCCGCTGGGTCCCGCTGTGTCCTCGCTGTGTTCCCCGCTGTGTCCCGCAGTGTCCCCCGCTGTGTCCCCCGCTGTGTCCTCGCTGTGTCCCCCACTGTGTCCCGCGGTGTCTTCCCTGGGTCCTCCGCTGTGTCCCGCTGTGTCCCCCACTGTGTCCCGCTGTGTCCCGCTCTGTCCCGCTCTGTCCCTGCTGTGTCCCGCTGTGTCCTGCTGTGTCCTCGCTGTGTTCCCCGCTGTCTCCCGCTCTGTCCCCCACTGTGTCTCACGATTTGTCCTCGCTGTGTCCCAATGTGTCCCGCTCTGTCCCGCTGTGCCCCCACTGTGTCCCGTTGTGTCCACAGATGTGTACCACGCTGTGTAAGGCTGTATCCCAGCTGTATCTACGCTGTGTCCCGCTGGGTCCCGCTGGGTCCTCACTGGGTCCACCGCTGTGTCCCGCTGTTTCCACCGCTGTGTCCCGCTGTGTCCCCCGCTCTCTCCCCCTGTGTCCACCGCTGTGTCCCTCTGTTTCCCCCGCTGTGTCCCGCTGTGTCCTCGCTGTGTCCCCCGCTGTCTCCCGCTCTGTCCCCCGCTGTGTCTCACGCTTTGTCCCCGCTGTGTCCCACTGTGTTCCGCTGTGTCCCGCTGTGCCCCCACTGTGTCCCGTTGTGTCCACAGATGTGTACCACGCTGTGTAACGCTGTGTCCCCGCAGTATCGATGCTGTGTCCCGCTGTGTCCCGCTGTGTCCTCGCTGTGTTCACAGCTGTGTCCCGCAATGTCCCCCGCTGTGTCCTCGCTGTGTTCCCCGATGTGTCCCGCTGTGTCCTCGCTGGGTCCCCCACTGTGTCCCGCTGTGTCCTGCTGTGTACTCGCTGTGTCCCCCGCTGTCTCCCGCTCTGTCCCCCACTATGTCTCACGATTTGTCCTCGCTGTGTCCCACTGTGTCCTGCTGTGCCCCCACTGTGTCCCGTTGTGTCCACAGATGTGTACCACGCTGTGTAACGCTGTATCCCCGCTGTATCGACGCTGTGTCCCGCTGGGTCCCGCTGTGTCCTCGCTGTGTTCCCCACTGTGTCCCGCAGTGCCCCCCGCTGTGTCCCCCGCTGTGTCCTCGCTGTGTCCCCCGCTGTGTCCCGCTGTGTCCTCGCTGGGTCCTCCCTTGTGTCCCGCTGTGTCCCCCGCTGTGTCCCGCTGTGTCCTCGCTGGGTAAACCCGCTGTGTCCCGATGTGTCTTCGCTGGGTCCCCCGCTGTGTCCCG
>NW_012289010.1:0-8367 GCF_000151885.1 Dipodomys ordii | reverse complement strand
GTCCCGCTCTGTCCCTGCTGTGTCCTGCTGTGTCACGCTGTGTCCCCACTTTGTGCCCGCTGTGTCCCGCTGTGTACTCCATTGTGTCAGGCTGTGTCCCCCGCTTTGTCCCGCTGTGTCCCTGCAGTGTCGCCGCTGTGTCCCACTGTGTCACACTGTGTCCCATGGTGTCCTGCTTTGTCCCCAGCTGTGTCCCCCGCTGAGTACCCTCGGTGTCCTGCTGTGTCCTCGCTGTGTGCCCCGCTTTCTCCCACTTTGTCCCACGCTGTGTCCCACTGTGTCCTCGCTGTGTCCCCCGCGGTGTCACGCTGTGTCCCCCACTCTGTCCCGCAGTTTCCCGCTGTGTCCCCCGCTGTGTCCCGCTGTGTCCCCGCAGGGTCACCGCTGTTTCGCGCTGTGTCCTGCTGTGTTCCGTGGTGTCCCGCTTTGTCCCCCGCTGTGTCCCCAGCTGAGTCCCCGCTGTGTCCCCGCTGTGTCCCCGCTGTGTCCCGCTGTGTCCTCGCTGTGTCCCCCGCTGTCTCCCGCTCTGTCCCCCGCTGTGTCTCACGCTTTATCCCATCTGTATCCCACTCCGTCCCGCTGTGTCCCGCTGTGTCCACCACTGTGTCCCTTTGTGTCCCCAGCTGTGTAACCTGCTGTGTAACGCTGTGAATCCCGCTGTATCGAGGCTGTGTCCCGCTGGGTCCCTCTCTGTCCTTGCTCTGTTATTCGTGTTGTCCCTCTCTGTCCCCCACTGTGTCCCCTGCTCTGTCCTACTGTGTACTCCGCTATGTCCCGTTTTGTCCCGCTGTGTCCCCCGCTGTGTCCCTGCTGTGTCCCTGCTGTGTCCCCGCTGTGTCACGCTGTGTCCTGCTGTGTCCCGTTGTGTCCTGCTGTAACCCTGCTGAGTCCCCCTGAGTCCCCCTGTGTCCTGCTGTGTCGTCGCTCTGTCCTCCGCTGTGTCCCGCTGTGTCCTCTGCTGTGTCCCGCTGTGTCACTCTATGTCCCGCTGTATCCCGCTGTGACCCCGCTGAGTCCCCGCTGTCTCCCACTCTGTCCCCCGCTGTGTCTCTCGCTTTATCCCGTCTGTGTCCCACTCTGTCCCGCTGTGTCCCGCTGTGCCCACACTGTGTCCCGTTGTATCCACAGCTGTGTACCACGCTGTGTAATGCTGTGTCCCCGCTGTATCTACGCTGTTCCTCGCTGTGTCCCTCTGTGTCCCCCGCTGTGTCCCCCGCTGTGTCCTCGCTGTGTCCCCAGCTGTGTCCCGCTGTGTCCTCACTGGGTCCCCCGCTGTGTCCCGCTGGGTCCCCCGCTTTGTCCCACTGTGTCCCGCTGTGTCCTGCTCTGTCCCTGCTGTGTCACGCTGTGTCCCGCTGTGTCCCCCTGTGTGCGTGATGTGTCCCGCTATGTACTCCGTTGTCCAGCTGTTTCACCGCTGTGTCCCCTGCTTTGTCCCGCTTTGTCCCGCTGTGTCCTCGCTGCGTCCCCCGCTGTGTCCCGCTGTGTCCTGCTCTGTCCCTGCTGTGTCCCGCTGTGCCCAGCTGTGTCCTCGCTGTGTCCCCCGCTGTCTCCCGCTCTGTCCCCCGCTGTATCTCACGATTTGTCCTTGCTTTGTCCCACTGTGTCCCGCTGTGTCCCGCTGTGCCCCCACTGTGTCCCCTTGTGTCCACAGATGTGTACCACACTGTGTAACGCTGTATCCCCACTGTGTCCCGCTGGGTCTCGCTGTGTCCTCGCTGTGTTCCCTGCTGTGTCCCGCAGTGTCCCCCGCTGTGTCCTCGCTGTGTCCCCCGCTGTGTCCCGCTGTGTCCTCGCTGTGTCCCCCGCTGTGTCCTGCTGTGTCCCCCGCTGTGTCCCGCTGTGTCCTCGCTGTGTCCTGCTCTGTCTCCCCCTTGTCCCTGCTGTGTCCCGCAGTGTCCCGTGGTGTCCTGCTTTGTCCCCCGCTGTGTCCCCGCTGAGTTCCCGCTGTGTCCCCGCCTTGTCCCGCTCTGTCCTCCCTGTGTCCCCCGCTGTGTCCCGCTGTGTCCCCTGCTGTGTCCCGCTGTGTCTACTGCTTTTTTCCTGCTGTGTCCCTCTGTGTCCCACTGTGTCCCCCTGTGTCCTCACTGTGTCCCACGCTGTGTTCCGCTGAGTCCTTGCTGTGTCCCCCGATGTGCCCCGTTGTGTCCCCAACTATGTACCCCGCTGTGGCCCACTCTGTCCCCGCTGTATCTACCCTGTGTCCCGCTGGGTTCTGCTGTGTCCTCGCTGTGTCCACCGCTGTGTCCCGCTTTGTCCATCGCTATGTCCCGCTGTGTCCCCCGCTCTGTCCCGCTGTGTCCAAGGCTGTGTCCCGCTGTGTCCCCCGCTGTGTCCCGCTGTGTCCTCGCTGTTTCCCACGCTGTCTCCCGCTCTGTCCCCCTCTGTGTCTCACGCTTTGTCCCCGCTGTGTCCCACTGTGTTCTGCTGTGTCCCGCTGTGCCCCCACTGTGTCCCGTTGTGTCCACAGCTGTGTACCCCGCTGTGTAACGCTGTGTCCCCGCTGTATCGACGCTGTGTACCGCTGGGTCTCGCAGTGTCCCCCGCTGTGTCCCCCGCTGTGTCCTCGCTGTGTCCCCTGCTGTGTCCCGCTGTGTCCTTGCTGTGTCCCCTGCTGTGTCCCGCTGTGTCCCCGCAGGGTCACCGCTGTTTCCCGCTGTGTCCCGTGGTGTCCCGCTTTGTCCCCCGCTGTGTCCCCCGCTGAGTCCCCGCTGTGTCCCCGCTGTGTCGCGCTCTGTCATCCCTGTGTCCCCCGCTGTGTCCCGCTGTGGCCCCTGCTGTTTCCCGCTGTGTCTACTGCTGTGTTCCTGCTGTGTCCCACTGTGTCCCGCTGTGTCCCCCTGTGTCCTCACTGTGTCCCACGCTGTGTTCCGCTGAGTCCTTGCTGTGTCCCCCGATGTGCCCCGTTGTGTCCCCAGCTGTGTACCCCGCTGTGGCCCACTCTGTCCCCGCTGTATCGACGCTGTGTCCCGCTGGGTCCCGCTGGGTCCTCGCTGGGTCCAACGCTGTGTCCCGCTGTTTCCCCCGCTGTGTCCCGCTGTGTCCCCCGCTCTGTCCCCCTTTGTCCACCGCTGTGTCCCGCTGTTTCCCCCACTGTGTCCCGCTGTGCCCTCGCTGTGTCCCCCGCTGTGTCACTCTCTGTCCCCCACTGTGTCTCACGCTTTGTCCTGCTGTGTCCCACTGTGTTCCGCTGTGTCCCGCTGTGCCCCCACTGTGTCCCGTTGTGTCCACAGCTGTGTACCATACTGTATAATGCTGTGTCCCTGCTGTATCGACGCTGTGTCCCGCTGGGTCCTGCTATGTACTCTGTTGTGTCCAGCTTTGTCACCGCTGTGTCCCCCGCTTTGTCCTGCTGTGTCCTCGCTGGGTTCCCCGCTGGGTCCCGCTGGGTCCCCCGCTGTGTCCCGCTGTGTCCCGCTGGGTCCCGCTCTGTCCCTGCTGTGTCCCGCTGTGCCCTGCTGTGTCCTAGCTGTGTCCCCCGCTGTCTCGAGCTCTGTCCTTCGCTGTGTCTCACGATTTGTCCTTGCTTTGTCCCACTGTGTCCCGCTGTGTCCCGCTGTGCCCACACTGTGTCCCCTTGTGTCCACAGATGTGTACCACACTGTGTAACGCTGTATCCCCGCTGTATCGACGCTGTGTCCTGCTGGGTCCCGCTGTGTCCTCGCTGTGTTCCCTGCTGTGTTCCGCTGTGTCCCCCGGTGTGTCCCCCGCTGTGTCCTCGCTGTGTCCCCCGCTGTATCCCGCTGTGTCCTCGCTGTGTCCCCCGCTGTGTCCCGCTGTGTCCCCCGCTGTGTCCCGCTGTGTCCTGCTGTGTCCCCTGCTGTGTACCCTGCTTTGTCCCACTGTGTCCTCGCTGTGTCCTGCTCTGTCTCCTCCTTGTCCCCGCTGTGTTCCGCTGTGTCCCGTGGTGTCCCGCTTTGTCCCCCGCTGTGTCCCCCACTGAGTCCCCGCTGTGTCCCCGCTGTGTCCCGCTCTGTCCTCCCTGTGTCCCCGGCTGTGTCCTGCTGTGTCCCCTGCTGTGTCCTGCTGTGTCTACTGCTTTGTTCGTGCTGTGTCCCGCTGTGGCCCACTCTGTCCCCGCTGTATCGAGGCTGTGTCCCGCTGGGTCCCGCTGTGTCCTCGCTGTGTCCACCACTGTGTACCGCTCTGTCCACCGCTGTGTCCCGCTGTGTCCCCCGCTCTGTCCCCCTTTGTCTACCGCTGTGTCCCTCTGTTTCCCCCGCTGTGTCCCGCTGTGTCCTCGCTGTGTCCCCCTCTGTCTCCCGCTCTGTCCCACGCTGTGTCTCACGCTTTGTCCCCGATGTGTCCCACTGTGTTCCGCTGTGTCCCGCTGTGACCCCACTGTGTCCCGTTGTGTCCACAGCTGTGTACCACGCTGTGTAACGCTGTGTCCCCGCTGTATCGACGCTGTGTCCCACTGTGTCCCGCTGTGTCCTAGCTGGGTCCTCCGCTTTGTCCCGCTGTGTCCCCCGCTGTGTCCCGCTGTGTCCCGCTGTGTCCCGCTCTGTCCCTGCTGTGTCCCGCTGTGTACTGCTGTGTCCTCGCTCTGTCCCCCGCTGTCTCCCGCTCTGTCCCCCGCTGTGTCTCACGATTTGTCCTCGCTGTGTCCCACTGTGTCCCGCTCTGTCCCGCTGTGCCCCCACTGTGTCCCCTTGTGTCCACAGATTTGTACCACACTGTGTAACACTGTATCCCCGCTGTATCGACGCTGGGTCCCGCTGGGTCCCGCTGTGTCCTCGCTGTGTTCCCTGCTGTGTCCCGCTGTGTCCTGCTGTGTCCTCGCTGTGTCCCCCGCTGTCTCCCGCTCTGTCCCCCGCTTCGTCTCACGATTTGTCCTCGCTGTGTCCCACTGTGTCCCGCTGTGTCCCGCTGTGCCCCCACTGTGTCCAGTTGTGTCCCCAGATGTGTACCACGCTGTGTAAGGCTGTATCCCAGCTGTATCGACACTGTGTCCCGCTGGGTCCCGCTGGGTCCTCGCTGGGTCCACCGCTGTGTCCCGCTGTTTCCACCGCTGTGTCCCGCTGTGTCCCCCGCTCTCTCCCCCTGTGTCCACCGCTGTGTCCCGCTGTTTCCCCCGCTGTGTCCCGCTGTGTCCTCGCTGTGTCCCCCGCTGTCTCCTGCTCTGTCCCCCTCTGTGTCTCACGCTTTGTCCCCGATGTGTCCCACTGTGTTCCGCTGTGTCCTGCTGTGCCCCCACTGTGTCCCGTTGTGTCCACAGCTGTGTACCATGCTGTGTAACGCTGTATCCCCGCTGTATCAATGCTGTGTCCAGCTGTGTCCCTCAGTTTCCCCCGATGTGTCCCCCGCTGTGTCCTCGCTGTGTTCCCCGCTGTGTCCTGCTGTGTCTTCGCTGGGTCCCCCGCTGTGTCCCGCTGTGTCCCCCGCTGTGTCCCGCTGTGTCCCACTCTGTCCCTGCTGTGTCCCGCTGTGTCCTGCTGTGTCCTCGCTGTGTCCCCCGCTTTCTCCCGCTCTGTCACCCACTACGCCTCATGATTTGTCTTCGCTGTGTCCCACTGTGTCCCGCTCTGCCCCCACTGTGTCCCGTTGTGTCCACAGATGTGAACCACGCTGTGTAACGCTGTATCACCGCTGTATCGACGCTGTGTTCCGCTGGGTCCCGCTGTGTCCTCGCTGTGTTCCCCGCTGTGTCTCGCAGTGTCCCCTGCTGTGTCCCCCGCTGTGTCCTCGCTGTGTCCCCCACTGTGTCCCACTGTGTCCTCGCTGGGTCCTCCGCTGTGTCCCGCTGTGTCCCCCGCTGTGTCCCGCTGTGTCCCGCTGTATCCCGCTCTGTCTCTGCTGTGTCCCGCTGTGGACTGCTGTGTCCTCGCTGTGTCCCCCGCTGTCTCCCGCTCTGTCCCGCGCTGTGTCTCACGATTTGTCCTCGCTGTGTCCCACTGTGTCCCGCTCTATCCCGCTGTGCCCCCACTGTGTCCCGTTGTGTCCACAGATGTGTACCACGCTGTGTACGGCTGTATCCCAGCTGTATCGACGCTGTGTCCCGCTGGGTCCCGCTGGGTCCTCGCTGGGTCCACCGGTGTGTCCCGCTGTTTCCACCGCTGTGTCCCGCTGTGTCCCTCGCTCTCTCCCCCTGTGTCCACGGCTGTGTCCCTCTGTTTCCCCCGCTGTGTCCCGCTGTGTCCTCGCTGTGTCCCCCGCTGTCTCCCGCTCTGTCCCCCGCTGTGTCTCACGCTTTGTCCCCGCTGTGTCCCACTGTGTTCCGCTGTGTCCCGCTGTGCCCCCACTGTGTCCCGTTGTGTCCACAGATGTGTACCACGCTGTGTAACGCTGTGTCCCCGCAGTATCGACGCTGTATCCCGCTGTGTCCCGCTGTGTCCTCGCTGTGTTCACGGCTGTGTCCCGCAGTGTCCCCCGCTGTGTCCTCGCTGTGTTCCCCGCTGTGTCCCGCTGTGTCCTCGCTGGGTCCCCCACTGTGTCCCGCTGTGTCCCTCGCTGTGTCCCGCTGTGTCCTGCTGTGTCCTCGCTGTGTCCCCCGCTGTCTCCCGCTCTGTCCCCCGCTAAGTCTCACGATTTGTCCTCGCTGTGTCCCACTGTGTCCTGCTGTGCCCCCACTGTGTCCCGTTGTGTCCACAGATGTGTACCACGCTGTGTAACGCTGTATCCCCACTGTATCGACGCTGTGTCCCGCTGGGTCCCGCTGTGTCCTCGCTGTGTTCCCCACTGTGTCCCGCAGTGTCCCCCGCTGTGTCCCCCGCTGTGTCCTCGCTGTGTCCCCCGCTGTGTCCCGCTGTGTCCTCGCTGGGTCCTCCCTTGTGTCCCGCTGTGTCCCCCGCTGTGTCCCGCTGTGTCCTCGCTGGGTACCCCGCTGTGTCCCGCTGTGTCCTCGCTGGGTCCCGCGCTGTGTCCCGCTGTGTCCTCGCTCTGTCCCCCGCTGTGTCCCGCTGTGTCCTCTCTGGGTACCCCGCTGTGTCCCGCTGTGTCCCGCTCTGTCCCTGCTGTGTCCCGCTGTGTCCTGCTCTGTCCTCGATGTGTCCCCCGCTGTCTCCCGCTCTCTCCCCCGCTTCGTCTCACGATTTGTCCTCGCTGTGTCCCACTGTGTCCCCCTGTGTCCCGCTGTGCCCCCACTGTGTCCCGTTATGTCCACATATGTGTACCACGCTGTGTAACGCTGTATCCCCGCTGTATCAACGCTGTGTCCCGCTGTGTCCTCGCTGTGTTCCCCGCTGTGTCCCGCTGTGTCCCGCTCTGTCCCTGCTGTGTCCCGCTGTGCCCTGCTGTGTCCTCCCTGTGTCCCCCGCTGTCTCCCGCTCTGTCCCCCGCTGTATCTCACGATTTGTCTTCGCTTTGTCCCACTGTGTCCCGCTCTGTCCCGCTGTGCCCCCACTGTGTCCCCTTGTGTCCACAGATGTGTACCACACTGTGTAATGCTGTATCCCCGCTGTATCGACGCTGTGTCCCGCTGTGTCCCGCTGTGTCCTCGCTGTGTTCCCTGCTGTGTCTTGCTGTGTCCCCCGGTGTGTCCCCCGCTGTTTTCCTGTCTGTGTCCCCCGCTGTGTCCTGCTGTGTCCTCGCTGGGCCACCCGCTGTTTCCCGCTGGGTACCCCGCTGTGTCCCGCTGTGTCCCCTGCTGTGTACCCTGCTTTGTCCCGCTGTGTTCCCCGCTGTGTCCCGCTGTGTCCTCGCTGTGTCACGCTCTGTCTCCCCTTTGTCCCCGCTGTGTCCCGCGCTGTCCCGTGGTGTCCCGCTTTGTCCCCCGCTGTGTCCGCCGCTGAGTCCCCGCTGTGTCCCCGCTGTGTCCCGCTCTGTCCTCCCTGTGTCCTCCCTGTGTCCCCCGCTGTGTCCCGCTATGTCCCCTGCTGTGTCCCGTTGTGTCTACTGCTGTGTTCCTGCTGTGTCCAGCTGTGTCCCGCTGTGTCCCCCTGTGTCCTCACTGTGTCCCACGCTGTGTTCCGCTGAGTACTTGCTGTGTCCCCCGATGTGTCCCGTTGTGTCCCCAGCCGTGTACCCCGCTGTGGCCCACTCTGACCCCGCTGTATCGACGCTGTGTCCCGCTGGGTCCCGCTGTGTCCTCGCTGTGTCCACCGCTGTGTCCCGCTCTGTCCCCGCTGTGTCCCGCTTTTTCCCCTGCTGTGTCCAGCTGTGTCCTCGCTGTGTCCCCCGCTGTGTCCCGCTGTGTCCCCCGCTGTGTCCTGATGTGTCCCGCTTTGTCCCGCTGTGTCGCTGATGTGACCCTCAGTGTCCCAGTGTGTCCCTGCTGTGGCCCCGCTGTGTCTGGCTGTGTATACCCCGCTTTGTCCAGCTTTGTCCCCGCTGGGTCCCACTGTGTCCTCGCTGTGGTCCCTGTTGTGTCCCACATAATGTCCCCCGCTGTGTCCCCCGCTGTGTCCTGCTGTGTCCCATGCTGTGTGA
>NW_012289009.1:0-6922 GCF_000151885.1 Dipodomys ordii | reverse complement strand
CGCTCTGTCCCGCTGTGCCCCCACTGTGTCCCCTTGTGTCCACAGATGTGTACCACACTGTGTAATGCTGTATCCCCGCTGTATCGACGCTGTGTCCCGCTGTGTCCCGCTGTGTCCTCGCTGTGTTCCCTGCTGTGTCTCGCTGTGTCCCCCGGTGTGTCCCCCGCTGTTTTCCTGTCTGTGTCCCCCGCTGTGTCCTGCTGTGTCCTCGCTGGGCCACCCGCTGTTTCCCGCTGGGTACCCCGCTGTGTCCCGCTGTGTCCCCTGCTGTGTACCCTGCTTTGTCCCGCTGTGTTCCCCGCTGTGTCCCGCTGTGTCCTCGCTGTGTCACGCTCTGTCTCCCCTTTGTCCCCGCTGTGTCCCGCGCTGTCCCGTGGTGTCCCGCTTTGTCCCCCGCTGTGTCCGCCGCTGAGTCCCCGCTGTGTCCCCGCTGTGTCCCGCTCTGTCCTCCCTGTGTCCCCCGCTGTGTCCCGCTATGTCCCCTGCTGTGTCCCGTTGTGTCTACTGCTGTGTTCCTGCTGTGTCCAGCTGTGTCCCGCTGTGTCCCCCTGTGTCCTCACTGTGTCCCACGCTGTGTTCCGCTGAGTACTTGCTGTGTCCCCCGATGTGTCCCGTTGTGTCCCCAGCCGTGTACCCCGCTGTGGCCCACTCTGACCCCGCTGTATCGACGCTGTGTCCCGCTGGGTCCCGCTGTGTCCTCGCTGTGTCCACCGCTGTGTCCCGCTCTGTCCCCGCTGTGTCCCGCTTTTTCCCCTGCTGTGTCCAGCTGTGTCCTCGCTGTGTCCCCCGCTGTGTCCCGCTGTGTCCCCCGCTGTGTCCTGATGTGTCCCGCTTTGTCCCGCTGTGTCGCTGATGTGACCCTCAGTGTCCCAGTGTGTCCCTGCTGTGGCCCCGCTGTGTCTGGCTGTGTATACCCCGCTTTGTCCAGCTTTGTCCCCGCTGGGTCCCACTGTGTCCTCGCTGTGGTCCCTGTTGTGTCCCACTCTGTCCCCCGCTGTGTCCCCCGCTGTGTCCTGCTGTGTCCCATGCTGTGTCCCATTTTGTCCCGCTGTGTCCCTCGCTGTGTCCCTGCTGTGTCCCCGCTATGTCCCGCTGTGTCCCGCTGTGTCCTGTTGTGTCCCACTGTGACCCTGCTGAGTCCCCCTATGTCCCACTGTGCCCCGCTGTGTCGTCGCTCTGTCCCTCGCTATGTCCCCCGCTGTGTCCCGCTGTGTCCCTCGCTGTGTCCCTGCTGTGTCCCCGCTGTGTCACTCTGTGTCCCGCTGTGTCTTGTTGTGTCCTACTGTGTTCTGCTGTGTCCCGCTGTGCCCCCACTGTGTCCCGTTGTGTCCACAGCTGTGTACCCCGCTGTGTAACGCTGTGTCCCCGCTGTATCGACGCTGTGTACCGCTGGGTCTCGCAGTGTCCCCCGCTGTGTCCCCCGCTGTGTCCTCGCTGTGTCCCCTGCTGTGTCCCGCTGTGTCCTTGCTGTGTCCCCTGCTGTTTCCCGCTGTGTCCCCGCAGGGTTACCGCTGTTTCCCGCTGTGTCCCGTGGTGTCCCGCTTTGTCCCCCGCTGTGTCCCCCGCTGAGTCCCCGCTGTGTCCCCGCTGTGTCGCGCTCTGTCATCCCTGTGTCCCCCGCTGTGTCCCGCTGTGACCCCTGCTGTTTCCCGCTGTGTCTACTGCTGTGTTCCTGCTGTGTCCAGCTGTGTCCCGCTGTGTCCCCCTGTGTCCTCACTGTGTCCCACGCTGTGTTCCGCTGAGTCCTTGCTGTGTCCCCCGATGTGCCCCGTTGTGTCCCCAGGTGTGTACCCCGCTGTGGCCCACTCTGTCCCCGCTGTATCGACGCTGTGTCCCGCTGGGTCCCGCTGTGTCCTCGCTGTGTCTACCGTTGTGTCCCGCTGTGTCCACCGCTGTGTCCCACTGTGTCCCAGCTCTGTCCTGCTGTGTCCACCGCTGTGTCCCGCTGTGTCCCCCGCTGTGTTCCGCTGTGTCCCCCGCTCTGTCCCCCTGTGTCCACCGCTGTGTCCCGCTGTTTCTCCCGCTGTGTCCCGCTGTGCCCTCGCTGTGTCCCCCGCTGTGTCACTCTCTGTCCCCCACTGTGTCTCATGCTTTGCCCTGCTGTGTCCCACTGTGTTCCGCTGTGTCCCGCTGTGCCCCCACTGTGTCCCGTTGTGTCCACAGCTGTGTACCATACTGTATAATGCTGGGTCCCTGCTGTATCGACGCTGTGTCCCACTTGGTCCTGCTATGTACTCCGTTGTGTCCAGCTTTGTCACCGCTGTGTCCCCCGCTTTGTCCTGCTGTGTCCTCGCTGGGTTCCCCGCTGGGTCCCGCTGGGTCCCCCGCTGTGTCCCGCTGTGTCCCGCTCTGTCCCTGCTGTGTCCCGCTGTGCCCTGCTGTGTCCTAGCTGTGTCCCCCGCTGTCTCGAGCTCTGTCCCTGGCTGTGTCTCACGATTTGTCCTTGCTTTGTCCCACTGTGTCCCGCTGTGTCCCGCTGTGCCCACACTGTTTCCCCTTGTGTCCACAGATGTGAACCACACTGTGTAACGCTGTATCCCCGCTGTATCGACGCTGTGTCCTGCTGGGTCCTGCTGTGTCCTCGCTGTGTTCCCTGCTGTGTTCCGCTGTGTCCCCCGGTGTGTCCCCGCTGTGTCCTCGCTGTGTCCCCTGCTGTATCCCGCTGTGTCCTCGCTGTGTCCCCCGCTGTGTCCCGCTGTGTCCCCCGCTGTGTCCCGCTGTGTCCTGCTGTGTCCCCTGCTGTGTACCCTGCTTTGTCCCACTGTGTCCTCGCTGTGTCCTGCTCTGTCTCCTCCTTGTCCCCGCTGTGTTCCGCTGTGTCCCGTGGTGTCCCGCTTTGTCCCCCGCTGTGTCCCCCGCTGAGTCCCCTCTGTGTCCCCGCTGTGTCCCGCTCTGTCCTCCCTGTGTCCCCGGCTGTGTCCCGCTGTGTCCCCTGCTGTGTCCTGCTCTGTCTACTGCTTTGTTCCTGCTGTGTCCCGCTGTGGCCCACTCTGTCCCTGCTGTATCGACGCTGTGTCCCGCTGGGTCCCGCTGTGTCCTCGCTGTGTTCACGGCTGTGTCCCGCAGTGTCCCCCGCTGTGTCTCGCTGTGTTCCCCGATGTGTCCCGCTGTGTCCTCGCTGGGTCCCCCACTGTGTCCCGCTGTGTCCTGCTGTGTACTCGCTGTGTCCCCCGCTGTCTCCCGCTCTGTCCCCCACTATGTCTCACGATTTGTCCTCGCTGTGTCCCACTGTGTCCTGCTGTGCCCCCACTGTGTCCCGTTGTGTCCACAGATGTGTACCACGCTGTGTAACGCTGTATCCCCGCTGTATCGACGCTGTGTCCCGCTGGGTCCCGCTGTGTCCTCGCTGTGTTCCCCACTGTGTCCCGCAGTGCCCCCCGCTGTGTCCCCCGCTGTGTCCTCGCTGTGTCCCCCGCTGTGTCCCGCTGTGTCCTCGCTGGGTCCTCCCTTGTGTCCCGCTGTGTCCCCCGCTGTGTCCCGCTGTGTCCTCGCTGGGTACCCCGCTGTGTCCCGATGTGTCTTCGCTGGGTCCCCCGCTGTGTCCCGCTGTGTCCTCGCTGTGTCCCCCGCTGTGTCCCGCTGTGTCCTCTCTGGGTACCCCGCTGTGTCCCGCTGTGTCCCGCTCTGTCCCTGCTGTGTCCCGCTCTGTCCTGCTCTGTCCTCGATGTGTCCCCCGCTGTCTCCCGCTGTCCCCCGCTTCGTCTCACGATTTGTCCTCGCTGTGTCCCACTGTGTCCCCCTGTGTCCCGCTGTGCCCCCACTGTGTCCCGTTATGTCCACATATGTGTACCACGCTGTGTAACGCTGTATCCCCGCTGTATCGACGCTGTGTCCCGCTGTGCCCTCGCTGTGTTCCCCGCTGTGTCCCGCTGTGTCCCGCTCTGTCCCTGCTGTGTGCCGCTGTGCCCTGCTGTGTCCTCCCTGTGTTCCCCGCTGTCTCCCGCTCTGTCCCCTGATTTGTCTTCGCTTTGTCCCACTGTGTCCCGCTGTGTCCCGTTGTGCCCCCACTGTGTCCCCTTGTGTCCACAGATGTGTACCACACTGTGTAACGCTGTATCCCCGCTGTATCGACGCTGTGTCCCGCTGGGTCCCGCTGTGTCCTCGCTGTGTTCCCTGCTGTGTCCCGCTGTGTCCCCCAGAGTGTCCCCCGCTGTTTTCCTGTCTGTGTCCCCCGCTGTGTCCTGCTGTGTCCTCGCTGGGCCCCCCGCTGTTTCCCGCTCGGTACTCAGCTGTGTCCCGCTGTGTCCCCTGCTCTGTACCCTGCTTTGTCCCGCTGTGTTCCCCGCTGTGTCCCGCTGTGTCCCCCGCTGTGTCCTGCTGTGTCCTCGCTGTGTCGCGCTCTGTCTCCCCCTTGTCCCCGCTGTGTCCCGCGCTGTCCCGTGGTGTCCCGCTTTGTCCCCCGCTGTGTCCGCCGCTGAGTCACCGCTGTGTCCACGCTGTGCCCGCTCTGTCCTCCCTGTGTCCCCCGCTGTGTCCCGCTGTGTCCCCTGCTGTGTCCCGCTGTGTCTACTGCTGTGTTCCTGCTGTGTCCAGCTGTGTCCCGCTGTGTCCCCCTGTGTCCTCACTGTGTCCCACGCTGTGTTCCACTGAGTACTTGCTGCGTCCCCCGATGTGTCCCGTTGTGTCCCCAGCCGTGTACCCCGCTGTGGCCCACTCTGACCCCGCTGTATCGACGCTGTGTCCCGCTGGGTCCCACTGTGTCCTCGCTGTGTCCACCGCTTTGTCCCGCTGTGTCCCCACTGTGTCCCGCTTTTTCCCCCGCTGTGTCCCGCTGTGTCCTTGCTGTGTCCCCCGCTGTGTCCCGCTGTGTCCCCCGCTGTGTCCTGATGTGTCCCGCTTTGTCCCGCTGTGTCCCTGATGTGACCCTCAGTGTCCCGGTGTGTCTCCGCTGTGGCCCCGCTGTTTCTGGCTGTGTATACCCCGCTTTGTCCAGCTTTGTCCCGCTGTGTCCTCGCTGTGGTCCCTGTTGTGTCCCGCTCTGTCCCCCGCTGTGTCCCCCGCTGTGTCCTGCTGTGTCCCATGCTGTGTCCCGTTTTGTCCCGCTGTGTCCCTCGCTGTGTCCCTGCTGTGTCCCCGCTGTGTCCCGCTGTGTCCCGCTGTGTCCTGTTGTGTCCCACTGTGACCCTGCTGAGTCCCCCTATGTCCCGCTGCATCCCGCTGTGTCGTCGCTCTGTCCCCCGCTGTGTCCCCCGCTGTGTCCCGCTGTGTCCCGCTTTGTCCCGCTGTATCCCGCTGTGTCCCCGCTGTGCGCCCGCACTGTCCCGCTGAGTACCCCGCTGTGTCCAACTGTGTCCCCGCTGTGTCCCGCTGTGTCCCCTCTCTCTCCCTTCCCCGCTTTGTCCCCCGCTGTGTCCTGCTGTGTCCCGCTGTGTCCCGCTGTGTCCCTGGGTGTGTTCTCCTGTGTCCATGCAGTGTCCCCGCTGTGTCTCGCTGTGTCACACTGTGTCCCGTGGTGTCCGGCTTTGTCACCCGCTGTGTCCCCCGCTGAGTCCGGCTGTTTCCCCGCTGTGTCCCAATGTGTCCTCGCTGTGTCCCCTGCTGTGTCCCGCAGTGTCTCCCCTGTGTCCCCTGCTGTGTCCCGCTGTGTCCCCTGCTGTGTACCCTGCTGTGTCCCGCTGTGTCCCGCGGTGTACCTGCTGTGTCCCGTTGTGTCCCCAGCTGTGTACCCCGCTGTGTCCCGCTGTGTCCCCCCCATTATCGACGCTGTGTCCCGCTGTGTCCCGCTGCGTCCTCGCTGTGTCCCCCGCTGTGTCCTTTTGTGTCCCCAGCTGTGTACCCCGCTGTGTTCTGCTGTGTCCCCGCTGTATCGACGCTGTGTCCTGCTGGGTCCCGCTGGGTCCTCGCTGTGTTCCCTGTTGTGTCCCGCTGTGTACCCTGCTGTGTCCCCGCTGTGTCCCAGCTGTGTCCCTGCTGTGTCACCGCTGTGTCTCGCTGTGTCCTGCTGTGTCCTCGCTGTGTCCCACGCTGTGTTCCGCTGTGTCCCCCGCTGTGTCCCGGTGTGTCCCGCTGTGTCCCCACTGTGTCCCGCTGTGTCCCCCGCTGTGTCACACTGTGTCCCGGTGTGTCCCGCTGTGTCCGCGCTGTGTTTCCGGCTGTGTCCCGCTGTGTACCCCTCCGTGTCCCCCGCTGTGTCCCGCTGTGTCCCCTCTCTGTCCCCTACTGTCCCCCGATGTGTTCCCTGCTGAGTCTTGCTCTGTCGCCCGCTTTGTCCCGCTGTGCCCCTGCAGTGTCCCCGCTGTGTCCCACTGTGTCACACTGTGTCCCGTGTTGTCCCGTTTTGTCCCCCGCTGTGACCTCGCAGTGTTTCCCGCTGTGTCCCGCTGTGTCCTCGCTGTGTTCCCCGCAGTGTCCTGCTGTGTCCCCCGTTGTGTCCACCGCTGTGTCCCTGCTGTGTCCCTCTGTGTACCACGCTGTGTCTAGCTTTGTCCCCGCTGTGTCTCGCTGTGTCCCACGCTCTGTCCCACACTGTGTCCCGCAGTGTCCCCTGCTGTGTCCCCCGCTGTGTCCCACTGTGTCCCCCGCTGAGTCCCCGCTGTGTCACCACTGTGTCCCGCTGTTTCCTCGCTGTGTCCCCTGCTGTCTCCCTCTCTGTCCCCCGCTGTGTCTCACGCTTTGTCCCCGCTGTGCTGTGTCCCACTGTGTCCCGATGTGTCCGGCTGTGCCCCCACTGTGTCCCGTTGTGTCCACAGTGTGTGCCACGCTGTGTAACGCTGTGTCCTCGCTGTGTTCCCCACTGTGTCCTGCTGTGTCCCCCGCTGTGTCCCCCGCTGTCTCCAGCTCTGTCCTCCGCTGTGTCTCAAACTTTGTCCCCGCTGTGTCCCACTGTGTCCCGCTGTGTCCAGCTGTGCCCCCACTGTGTCCCGTTGTGTCCACAGCTGTGTACCATGCTGTGTAACGCTGTGTGCCCGCTGTATCGATGTGA
>NW_012289008.1:0-2283 GCF_000151885.1 Dipodomys ordii | reverse complement strand
CACGCCGAGGGCTGTCCCGAGGGCCGAGCGGGATGGACCGCGTGGGCGCATAGCCCCGTCCCCAGGGCGGGCCGCGGCTGGGCGCGCGCCCGCGGGCCGCCCCGACACACCCCGCCCCGCCCGGCCCCGCCCCGCTCACCGAGTTGCACCAGCGCGTACAGAAGGCCCGCGATCGACACCAGGAAGTAGGCGAGAAAGACGTTCTTCAGCTTCAGCTTCAGCTTCATGGCCGCGCCGCCACGGACGCCCGGGCCGGCGGGGATCGGCGCGGGGACGAAGGGTCCCCGGCCCCCGCCCCCCGCCCCGCAAGCCCCGCCCCTGCAGCGGCCCCGCCCTGCACCCCGCCTTCTTCGAGCTCTTTGCAGGCACCCAGGAGCTGGGGCTGACAGCACCCGTCAGGACCCACTTCCGGTCATCGGCGGAGGGGGGGGCAGGAGGGGCGAGCATCCGGTCCCAACACCTGGTTCCGGGAACCAAGGGGCGGTGGCGTCATATCCGGCATGTCAAGTGCGCGTGTCAAGCCAGGCTGGAAGCACGCGGGACCTCCCTCATGCTAGCGTGGAATTGCATGGGAAAAATCCGGCCCCTGCTCGTCGATTTGTTCAGCCACAGCACTAAGTTGCTTAATACTTCTTACACGAATGAAAGAACTCTAGGGTCTACCATGTGCCAGCTGGTCCTCTGCGTCTCTCATGCCCTTACTGAGCTAGACAGAGCTGACCTCATTTTATAGCCAAAAAGCTAACTGACAAAAATTATGCCATTGCCACAAGCAATTTTCGATGCACCTTCTCATGTAGTTTCTTCCCGCCCACTTTACAGCAGGTGGCAATTGGGCAGGAGGAGGTGCCAAGGCAAAACACTACCTCCGAAGGAAGGAATTGAACTGTTTGTTTTTAGGCTGGTCGTGGAACTTGAATTCTGGGCCTGAGCACTGGTCCCTGACCTCTTCAGCGCAAGGCGAGCGCTCCACCACGGGTGCCACAAGCGCCACTTCTGGTTTTCTGGAGATAATAGTCTTACGGATTTTTCCTGCCCAGGCTGGCTTTGAACTGCGATCCTCAGATCTCAGCCTCCTGAGTAGCTAAAATTACAGGCGTGAGCCCACCAGCTCCCAGCTTGAATTTTATTTTTTTCTTTATTTTATTTTATTTTTGTCGGTTGTGGGGCTTGAACTCTGGGCTTGGGCGCTGTCCTTGCGCTCTTCAGCTCAAGGAGGTGCTCTACCACTTGAGCCACAGCACCACTTCCGGTTTTCTAGTGGTTCATAGGAGATGAGAGTCTCACGGACTTCCTTCCCTGGGCTGGCCTCGAACCACGATCCTCAGACCTCAGCCTCCCGAGTCGCTTACTTAGCACAGCGCGTAGGATGCCCCCGCACACGCTTGCAGCACGCAGACAGCCCGCGTGGGGGCCCGGCCTGGGCCGAGGCCTGTGCCAAGGCAGCAACACCGCCAGGCCGCACGGAGGAGCGTGAACGCGCGTGGACACGCGTGTGTTTCCCTCTCCGGGTCACACAGGAGGGCTGCGCTGGGTCGGCGTGCGGCGGTGTTGCTGGTGTGTGGTGGTGTGTCTGGGTGTGTCAGATGTGTTGGTGTGTCTGTTGTGTTGGTGTATTGGGGTACTAGTGGATTGGTGTGTTGTGTCGGTGTATTGGTATGTTGGTGTGTGTTGGTATGCTGGCGTGCCAGTGTGCATTTGGTGGTGTGGTGGTGTGGTATGTTGATGTGGTGTGTTAGTGTACTGGTGGATTGGTGTGTTGTGTTGGTGTGTCGATGTATCAGTACGTTGGTGTGTTGGTATGTTGGTATGCCAGTGTGTATTTGTTTGGTGTGTTGGTATATTAATGTGGTGGGTTGGTGTATTGGTGTGTTGGGTACTGTGGGTCGGTGTGTCGTGTCGGTGTGTTGGGTACTGTGGATCGGTGAGTCCTGTCGCTGTGTCTGCGGGTCCGTGGGTCCCGCAGGCCTGGCTGACGTGTCCGTGTGGGTGTCGGTGTCCGCGTGGGTGTCCGCAGGGCGGAGTGGCCTCGGGAGCAGTTCATCCCCCCCTACGTGCCCCGCTTCCGGCTGGGCTGGGAGCCGCCGGCGCTGGACAGCCTGGGGCCCCCCCAGGGGTCCCCGCCGCCCGCCGAGCCCCGCGGCCAGCTCGACCCCCGGAGACCGCCGGCCACAGAGGTACAGCGATGACCCCTGCTTCTAGAGCAACCGAGGGGTGACCGTCTAGAGCCTGGGAAGACCCAGGGATCACTCCCCAGCTTCTAGAACAATCTAGAAGTGACAT
>NW_012289007.1:0-7448 GCF_000151885.1 Dipodomys ordii | reverse complement strand
CGACGTTGTATCCCGCTTGGTCCCGCTGTGTCCTCGCTGTGTTCCCCGCTGTGTCCTGCTGTTTACCCCTCTGTGTCCTCCGCTGTGTCCCGCTGTGTCCCGCTGTGTACTGTTGTGTCCCCCGCTGAGTCCCGCTGTATCCCCGCTGTGTCCCAATGTGTCCTCGCTGTGTCCCGCGCTGGGTCCCGCTGTGTCCCCGCTGTGTCCCAATGTGTCCTCGCTGTTTCCCACGCTGTATTCTGCTGTGTCCTCGCTGTGTCCCCCGCTGTGTCCTGCTGTGTCCCCGCTGTATCAACGCTGTGTCCCGCTTGGTCCCGCTGTGTCCCCCCTGTGTCCCCCGCTGTGTCCCACTGTGTCCCGCTGTCTCCCCCGCTGTGTCCCTGTGTCCCACGCTTTGTCCCCCTGTGTCCCCGCAGTTTCCCCGCTGTGTCCCGCTGTTTCCCACTGTGTTCTGTGGTGTCCCGCTTTGTCCCCCGCTGTGTCCCCCGGTGAGTCGCCGCTGTGTCCCCGCTTTGTCCCGCTGAGTCCTCCATGTGTCCCCCGCTGTGTTCCGCTGTGTCCCCCGCTGTGTCCCGCTGTGTCCACTGCTGGGTCCCGGCTGTGTCCCGCTGTGTACTGCTGTGTCCGGCTGTGTCCTCACTGTGTCCCACTCTGTGTTCCGCTGTGTCCTCGCTGTGTCCCCCGCTGTGTCCCGCTGTGTCCCCCGCTGTGCCCTGCAGTGTCCCGCTCTGTCCCGCTGTGTCCTCGCTGTGTCCCGCTGTGTCCCCGCTGTGTCCCCGCTGTCTCCAGCTCTGTCCCCTGCTGTGTCTCACGCTTTGTCCCCGCTGTGTCCCACTGCGTCCCGCTGTGTCCCGCTGTGCCCCCACTGTGTCCCGTTGTGTCCACAGCTTTGTACCATGCTGTGTAACGCTGTGTCTCCGCTGTATCGACGCTGTGTCCCGCTGGGTCCCACTGTGTCCTCGCTGTGTTCCCCGATGTCCAGCTGTTTCCCCCACTGTGTCCCCCTCTGTTTCCTGCTGTGTCCCCCGCCGTGTCCCGCTGTGTCCCGCTGCGTCCCTGCTGTGTCCCGCTGTGTCCCGCTTTGTCCCCCACTGTGTCCCGCAGTGACCCCGCTGTGTCCCGCTGTGTCCCCGCTGTATCGACGCTGTGTCCCGCTGGGTCCTGCTGTGTCCTCTCTGTGATTCCCACTGTGTCCCGCTGTGTCCCCCGCTGTGTCCCTCGCTGTGTCCCCCGCTGTGTCCCGTTGTGTCCATCGCTGTGTCCTTGCTGTGTCCCCGCTGGGTCCCGCTGGGTCCCGCAGTGTCCCCCGCTGTGTCCCGCTGTGTCACCGCTGTGTCCCGCTCTGTCCCCGCTCTATCGACGCTGTGTCCCGCTGTGTCCCGCTGTGTCCCCCGCTGTGTCCCGCTTTGTCACCGCTGTGTCCTGCTGTGTCCTCGCTGTGTCCCCCGCTGTGTCCTGCTTTGTCACCGCTGTGTCCCGCTGTGTCCTCGCTGTGTCCCCCGCTGTATCCCGCTTTGTCCCCGCTGTGTCCCGCTGTGTCCTCCGCTGTCTCCCGCTGGGTCCCCTGCTGTTTCCCCACTGTGTCACGCTGTGTTTCGCTGTGTCCGGCTGTGTCCTCACTCTGTCTCCCTCAGTGTCCAGCTGTGTCACGCTCTGTCCCTTCTGTGTCCCTCTGTGTCCAGCTCTGTCCCCGCTGTGAGTCCGCTGTGTCCCGCTGTGTACCCTTCTGTGTCCAGCTGTGTCCCCTCTGTGTCCCGCTGTGTCCCTTCTCTGTCCCCCGCTGTCCACCGCTGTGTCCCCTGGCTGTGTCCCGCAGTGTCCCCGCTGTGTCCCGCTGTGTCCTACTGTGTCCCATGGTGTCCCGCTTTTTTCCCTCTATGTCCCCTGCTGAGTCCCCTCTGTGTCCCCGCTGTTTCCAGCTGTGTACTCGCTGTGTCCTCCGCTGTCTCCTGCTTTGTCCCACGCTGTGTCCTACTGTGTCCCAATGTGTCCCTGCAGTGTCCCCCGCTGTGTCCCGCTGTGTCCCCCGCTGTGTCCTGCTGGGTCCAGCTGTGTCCCCGCTGTGTCTCCTCTGTGTCCCTCTGTGTCCCCCGCTGTGTCCCCGCTGTGTCCCCTGTGTCCCCCGCTGTGTCCCACTGTGTCCCCCGCTGTGTCCCGCTGTGTCCACTGCTGTGACCCCGTTGTGCCTTGCTGTGTCCCGCTGTGTCCCCCACTGTCCCCCGCTGTGTCCTTGCTGTGTCCCTCTGTGTCCCGCTGTGTCCCCCAGTGTCCCCAGCTGTGTCCCGCTGTGTCACCGCTGTGTCCCGCTGTGTCCTCGCTGTGTCTCCAGCTGTGTCCTTCTTTGTCCCTGCTGTGTACCCCGCTGTGTCCCGCTGTGTCCCCCACTGTGTCCCGCTGTGTCCCCTGCTGTGTCCCCACTGTGTCACGCTGTGTTTCGCTGTGTCCGGCTGTGTGCTCGCTCTGTCTCCCTCAGTGTCCACCTGTGTCACGCTCTGTTTCGCTGTGTCCGGCTGTGTGCTCGCTCTGTCTCCCTCAGTGTCCACCTGTGTCACGTTCTGTCCCTTCTGTGTCCCTCTGTGTCCAGCTCTGTCCCCGCTGTGTCCCACTGTGTCCCGCTGTGTACCCTTCTGTGTCCAGCTGTGTCCCCTCTGTGTCCTCCTGTGTCCATTCTCTGTCCCCCGCTGTCCACCGCTGTGTCCCCCGGCTGTGTCCCGCAGTGTCCCCGCTGTGTCCCGCTGTGTCCTACTGTGTCCCGTGGTGTCCTGCTTTTTTCCCTCTATGTCCCCTGCTGAGTCCCCTCTGTGTCCCCGCTGTGTCCAGCTGTGTCCTCGCTGTGTCCTCTGCTGTCTCCCGCTTTGTCCCATGCTGTGTCCTACTGTGTCCCACTGTGTCCCTGCTGTGTCCCCCGCTGTGTCCCGCTGTGTCCTGCTGTGTCCCCCGCTGTGACCTGCTGTTTCCCGCTGTGTCCCCGCTGTGTCCCCGCTGTGTCCCGCTGTGTCCCCCGCTGTGTCCTGCTTGGTCCCGCTGTGACCTCCGCTGTGTCCCGCTGTGTCCCCGCAGGTTCACCGCTGTTTCACGCTGTGTCCTGCTGTGTTCGGTGGTGTCCTGCTTTGTCCCCCGCTGTGTCCCTCTGTGTACACTGCTGGGTCCCCGCTGGGTCCCGCTGTGTCTCGCTGTGTCCCGCTGTGTCCTCGCTTTGTCCCGTGCTGTGTTAAGCTGTGTCCTCCCTGTGTCCCCCGCTGTGCCCCGCAGTGTCCCGCTGTGTCCCGCTGGGTCCCCCGCTGTGTCCCGCTGTGTCCCCCGCTGTGCCCCGCAGTGTCCCGCTGTGTCCCGCTCTGTCCCCCACTGTGTCCCCCGCTGAGTCCTCTATGTGTCGACGCTGTGTCCTGCTGTGTCTTCGCTGTGTCCCCTGCTGACTCCCGCTTTGTCCCACGCTGTGTCCCGCTGTGTCCCGCTGTGTCCTCGCTGTGTCCCCCGCTGTGTCCTGCTGTTTTCCCGCTGTGTCCCAAGCTTTATCCCGCTGTGTCCCGCTGTGTGCCCCGCTGTGTCCCACTATGTTCCCGCAGTGTCCCCGCTGTGTCCTCGCTGTGTTCCCTGCTGTGTCCCGCTGTGTCCCCCGCTGTGTCTCGCTGTGTCTACTGCTGTGTCCCCACTGTGTCCCGCTGTGTCTCGCTGTGTCCCGCCGTGTCCTCACTGTTTCCCACGCTGTGTCCTGCTGTGTCCCCCGCTGTGTCCCGCTGGGTCCTTCTGTGTCCTCTCTGTGTTCCCCACTGTGTCCCGTTGTGTCTCCCGCTGTGTCTCTCGCTGTGTCACCGCTGTGTCCTGCTGTGTCCTCGCTGTGTCCCCCGCTGTGTCCCGCTTTGTCACCACTGTGTCCTGCTGTGTCTTCGCTGTGTCCCCCGCTCTGTCCCGCTTTGTCCCTGCTGTGTACCCTGCTGTGTCCTGCTGTGTCCCCCTCTGTGTCCCGCTGTGTCCCCTGCTGTGTCCCCACTTTGTCACGCTGTGTTTCGCTGTGTCCGGCTGTGTCCTCGCTCTGTCTCCCTCAGTGTCCCTCTGTGTCACGCTCTGTCCCTTCTGTGTCCCTCTGTGTCCAGCTCTGTCCCCGCTGTGTGTCCTCTGTGTCCCGCTGTGTACCCTTCTGTGTCCAGCTGTGTCCCCTCTGTGTCCCGCTGTGTCCCTTCTCTGTCCTCCGCTGTCCACCGCTGTGTCCCCCGGCTGTGTCCCGCAGTGTCCTGCTGTGTCCCCCACTGTGTCGCTTTGTGTCATCAGCTGTGTACCCCGCTGTGTCCTGCTGTGCTCCCGCTGTATCGACACTTTGTCCCGCTGGGTCCTGCTGTGTCCTCTCTGTGTTCCCCACTGTGTCCCGCTGTGTCCCCCGCTGTGTCCCGCAGTATCCCCCGCTGAGTCCCCTTGTGTCACCGCTGTGTCCCTCTGTGTCCCCGCTCTATCGACGCTGTGTCCCCCACTGTGTCCCCGCTGAGTCCCCACTGTGTCCCCGCTGTATCCCGCTGTGTCCTCGCTGTGTCCCCCGCTGTGTCCTGCTCTGTTCCCCGCTGTGTCTCCCGCTTTTTCCCCGCTGTGACCCGCTGTGTCACCCTAGTGTTCCCCGCTGAGTTCCGCTGTATCCCCCGCTGTGTCCCCCGCTGTGTCCTGCTGTGTCGTCGTTGTGTCCCCCGCTGTGTCCCGCTGTGTCCCCGCTGTGACCCACTGTGTCCTCGCTGTGTCCCCCGCTGTCTCCCGCGTTGTCCCACGCTGTGTTTTGCTGTGTCCTCGCTGTGTCCCACGCTGTGTACCACTGTGTCACCACTGTGTCCCCTGCTGTGTGCCGCTGTGTTCCGCTGTGTCCCCCGCTGTGTTCCCCGTTGTGTCCCGCTTTGTCCCCGGCTGTGTCCCGTTGTGTCCTCGCTGTGTCCTGCTGTGTCCTCGCTGTGTCCCCCGCTGTGTCCTGCTCTGTTCCCCGCTGTGTCTCCCACTTTGTCCCTACTGTGCCCCGCTGTGTCCTGCTGTGTCCCAGTGTGTCCCGCTATGTCCCCCACTGTGTCCCCTTGTGTCCCCAGCTGTGTACCCCGCTGTGTCCTGCTGTGTCCCCGCTGTATCGACGCTGTGTCCCGCTGGGTCCCACTGTGTCCCCTCAGTGTACCCCGCTGTGTCCCACTGTGTCCTCCGCTGTGTCCCTCGCTGTGTTCTGCTGTGTCCCCCACTGTGTCCTGCTGTGTCCTCCCTGTGTCCCCTGCTGTGTCCTGCTATGTCCCCCGGTGTGTCCCGCTCTGTCCCCTGCTGTGTCCCTCACTGTGTCCCTGCTGTGCCCTGCTGTGTCCCGCTGTGTCCCGCTGTGTCCCTCTGTGTCCCCTGCTGTGTCCCTGCTCTGTCCCACTGTGTCCCCTGCTGTGTCCCTGCTGTGTCCGCGCTGTGTGCCCGCTGTGTCCCGCTTTGTACCCCGCTGTGTCCAGCTGTGTCACCGCTGTGTTCCATTCTGTCCACTCTCTGTCCCCCGCTATCCCCTGCTGTGTCCCCCGCTGTGTCCCGCTGTGTCCCCCACTTTGTCCCGCTGTGTCCCCGCAGTATCGCCGCTGTGGTGCGATGTGTCACACTGTGTCCCGTGGTGTCCCGCTTTGACCCCTGCTGTGTTTCCCGCTGAGTCCCGCTTTGTCCCTGTTGTGTCCCGCTGTATCCCGCTGTGTTCCGTGGTGTCCCGTTTGTCCCCGGCTGTGTCCCCCGCTGAGTCCCCGCTGTGTCCCCGCTGTGTCCCGCTGTGTCCTCGCTGTGTCCCCCGCTGTGTCCTGCTCTGTTCCCTGCTGTGTCTCCCGCTTTGTCCCCGCTGTGCCCCGCTGTGTCCCGCTGCGTCCCGTTGTGTCCTGCTATGTCCCCCACTGTGTCCCGTTGTGTCCCCAGCTGTGTACCCCGCTGTGTCCCCGCTCTATCGACGCTGTGTCCCTCGCTGTGTCCCGCTGTGTCCCCCGCTTTGTCCCGCTGTGTCCTCCCTGTCTCCCTCGCTGTGTCCCGCTGTGTCTCCGGCTGTGTCCCGCTGTGTCCCTTGCTGTGTCACTGCTATGTCCCGCTGTGTTCCACTGTGTCCCGCTGTGTCCTTGCTGTGTCTCCCGCAGTGTCCCGCAGTGTCCTCGCTGTGTCCCCAACTGTGTCCTGCTTTGTCCACTGCTGTGTCCCGCTGTGTAACCCTCTGTGTCACCCGCTCTGTCCCTGCTGTGACCCGCTGTGTCCCGCTGTGTACTGCTGTGTCCCCCGCTGAGTCCCGCTGTGTCCCCGTTGTGTCCCAATGTGTCTTCACTGTGTCCCCCCTGTGTCCCGCTGTGTCCCCCCTGTGTCCCCCACTGTGTCCCGCTGTGTCCCTCTGTGTCTCCTGCTGTGTCCCCTGCTCTGTCCCACTGTGTCCACCGCTGTGTCCCTGCTGTGTCCCCGCTGTGTCCCGCTGTGTCCCGCTGTGTCCCCCGCTGTGTCCCGCTTTGTCCCCCCTGTGTCCCCCACTGTGTCCCGCTGTGTCCCCGGCTGTGTCCCCGCTGTGTCACACTGTGTTCCACTGGGTCCGGATGTGTCCTGGCTGTGTCTCCCACAGTGTCCCGTTGTGTCCACAGGTGTGTACCCCGCTGTGTTGCGCTGTGTCCCCGCTGTATCAACGCTGTGTCCTGCTGTGTCCTTCCTGTGTTCCCCGCTGTGTCCCGCTGTGTCCCCGCTGTGTGCCCGCTGTGTCCCGCTGTGTACTTCGTTGTGTCCAGTTGTGTCACCGCTGTGTACTCGCTGTGTCCCCGCTGTGTCTCACTGTGTCCTCACTGTGTCCCCCTTTGTGTCCCGCTGTGTCCCCTGCTATATGTCCCACTGTGTCCCGCTGTGTCCCGCTCTGTCCCCGCTTTGTGCCCGCTGTGTCCCGCTGTGTACTCCGTTGTGTCCAGCTGTGTCACCGCTGTGTCCCGCTGTGTCCTCTCTTTGTCTCCACTGTCCCCCGCTGTGTCCCCCGCTGTGTCCCGCTGTGTCCCGCTGTGTCCCCCGCTGTGTCCCGCTCTGTCCCCTGCTGTGTCCCCGCTGTGTCCCGCTGTGTCCTGCTGTGTCCCGCTGTGACCGTGTTGAGTCCCGCTATATCCCCGCTTTGTCATCGCTGTGTCCCCCGCTGTGTCCCGCTGTGTCCCGCTGTGTCCCCCTCTGTGTCCCGCTGTGTCCCCTGCTGTGTCCCTGCTGTGTCCCGCTGTGTTCCACTGTGTCACGCTGTGTCCTCGCTGTGTCTCCCGCAGAGTCCCGCAGTGTCCTCGCTGTGTCCCTCACTGTGTCCTGCTTTGTCCACTGCTGTGTCCCGCTGTGTACCCCTCTGTGTCCCCCGCTGTGTCCCCCGCTGTGTCCCTGCTGTGCTCCGCTGTGTACCGCTGTGTCTCGCTGTGTACTGCTGTGTCCCCCGCTGAGTCCTGCTGTGTCCCCGCTGTGTCCCAATGTGTCCTCGCTGT
>NW_012289006.1:0-6346 GCF_000151885.1 Dipodomys ordii | reverse complement strand
TCCCCCCACTGTGTCCCGCTGTGTCTTCGCTGTGTCCCCATTGTGTCCCCGCTGTTTCCCCGCTAGGATCCTGCTGGGTCCCGCTGTGTCCCACTGGGTCCCCCGCTTTGTCCCGCTGTGTCCCCGCAGTGTCCCCGCTGTGTCCCGCTGTGTCCCACTGTGTCCTGTGGTGTCCCGATTTGTCCCCCGCTATGTCCCCTGCTGAGTCCCCTCTGTGTCCCCGCTGTGTCCCGCTGTGTCCCCTGCTGTGTCCCGCTGTGTCCCCTGCTGTGTCCTGCTGTGTCCCGCTGTGTCCTGCTGGGTCCCGCTGTGTCCCCGCTCTGTCCCCGCTGTGTCCCGCTGTGTCCCCGCAGGTTCACCGCTGTTTCACGCTGTGTTCCATGGTGTCCTGCTTTGTCCCCCGCTGTGGCCCCCCCTCAGCAACCTGTTTCCCCGCTGTGTCCCGCTGTGTCCTCGCTGTGTCCGCCTCTGTCTCCTGCTCTGTCCACCGCTGTGTCTCACGCTTTGTCCCCACTGGGTCCCGCTGGGTCCCGCTCTGTCCCCCACTGTGTCCCCCGCTGAGTCCTCTATGTGTCGCCGCTGTGTCCTGCTGTGTCCTCGCTGTGTCCCCTGCTGTCTCCCGCTTTGTCCCACGCTTTGTCCCCGCTGGGTCCCGCTGTGTCCCGCTCTGTCCCCCACTGTGTCCCCCACTGAGTCCTCTATGTGTCGCCACTGTGTCCCGCTGTGTCCTCGCTGTGTCCCCTGCTATCTCCCGCTTTGTCCCACGCTGTGTCCCGCTGTGTCCCGCTGTGTCCTCGTTGTGTCCCCGGCTGTGTCCTGCTGTATTCCCGCTGTGTCCCAAGCTGTGTCCCGCTGTGTCCCGCTGTGTGCCCCGCTGTGTCCTGCTGGGTGCCGCTGTGTCCCCGCTGTGTCCCCGCTGTGTCCTCGCTGTGTCCCGCTGTGTCTACTGATGTGTCCCCACTGTGGCCCGCTGTGTCTCGCTGTGTCCCGCTGTGTCCTCGCTGTTTCCCACGCTGTGTTCTGCTGTGTCCTCGCTGTGTCCCCCGCTGTGTCCCGTTGTGTACCCAGCTGTGTACCACGCTGTGTCCCGCTGTGTCCCCGCTGTATCGACGCTGTGTCCCGCTTGGTCCCGCTGTGTCCTCGCTGTGTTCCCCGCTGTGTCCCGCTGTTTACCCCTCTGTGTCCCCCGCTGTGTCCTGCTGTGTCCCGCTGTGTACTGCTGTGTCCCCCGCTGAGTCCCACTGTGTCCCCGCTGTGTCCCAATTTGTCCTCGCTGTGTCCCGCGCTGGGTCCCGCTGTGTCACCCCTGTGTCCCCCGCTGTGTCCGGCTGTGTCCGGCTGTGTCCCCCGCTGTGTCCCCCGCAGTGTCAGCGCTGTGTCCCGCTGTCATCCTCGCTGTGTCCCCCGCTGTCTCCCGCTCTGTACCCCGCTGTGTCTCAAGCTTTGTCCCCGCTGTGTCCCACTGTGTCCCTAGCTGTGTCCCGCTGTGTCCCGCTGTGTCCCCCGCTTTGTCCCGCTGAGTCCCATCTGTGTCGCCGCTGTGTCCCACTATGTTCTCGCAGTGTCCCCGTTGTGTCCCGCTGTGTCCCGCTGTGTCCTCGCTGTGTCCCCCGAGTGTCCCGTTGTGTCCCCAGCTGTGCACCCCACTGTGTCCCGCTGTGTCCCCGCTGTGTGTCCTCTATGTCCCGCTGTGTACCCAGCTGTGTCCAGCTGTGTCACCGCTGTGTTCCGCTGTGTCCCCTCTCTGTCCCCCGCTATCCCCTCCTGTGTCCAATGCTGTCTCCCGCTGTGTCCCGCTGTGTCCCCCATTTTGTCCCGCTGTGTCCCCGCAGTGTCGCCGCTGTGTCCCGATGTGACACACTGTGACCCGTGGTGTCCCGCTTTGTCCCCCGCTCTGTCCCCCGCTGTGTCCCGCTGTGTCCCCCTCTGTGTCCCGCTGTGTCCTGCTGTGTCCCCCCTGTGTCCCGCTGTATCCCGCTGTATTCCGTGGTGTCACGTTTGTCCCCCGCTGTGTCCCCCGCTGAGTCCCCGCTTTGTCCCCGCTGTGACCCGCTGTGTCCCACTGTGTCCCGCTGTGTCCCGCTATGTCCCCCACTGTGTCCCGTTGTTTCCCCAGCTATGTACCCTGCTGTGTCACGCTGTGTCCCCGCTGTATCGACGCTGTGTCCCGCTGGGTCCCGCTGTGTACTCTCTGTGTTCCACACTGTGTCCCGTTGTGTCCCCCGCAGTGTCCCTCGCTGTTTCCCGCTGTGTCCCCCGCTGTGTCCCTGCTGTGCCCTGCTGTGTCCCGCTGTGTACTGCTGTGTCCCCCTCTGTCCCGCTGTGTCCCCGCTGTTTCCCAATGTGTCCTCACTGTGTCCCACGCTGTGTCCCGCTGTGTCCCCCCTGTGTCCCCTGCTGTGTCCCGCTCTGTCCCTCTGTGTCCCCTGCTGTGTCCCCTGCTCTGTCCCACTGTGTCCCCCGCTGTGTCCCTGCTGTGTCCCCGCTGTGTCCCGCTGTGTACCGCTGTGTCCCCCGCTGATTCCCGCTGTGTCCCAGATGTGTCCCGCTGTGTCCTCGCTGTGTCCCCTGCTGTGTCCCGCTGTGACCCGCTGTGTCCCCCGCTGTGTCCCGCTCTGTCCCCTGCTGTGTCCCCGCTGTGTCCCGCTGTGTCCTGCTGTGTCCCGCTGTGACCGTGTTGAGTCCCGCTATATCCCCGCTTTGTCATCGCTGTGTCCCCCGCTGTGTCCCGCTGTGTCCCGCTGTGTCCCCTGCTGTGTCCCGATGTGTCCCCCTCTGTGTCCCGCTGTGTCCCCTGCTGTGTCCCTGCTGTGTCCCGCTGTGTTCCGCTGTGTCACGCTGTGTCCTCGCTGTGTCTCCCGCAGAGTCCCGCAGTGTCCTCGCTGTGTCCCTCACTGTGTCCTGCTTTGTCCACTGCTGTGTCCCGCTGTGTACCCCTCTGTGTCCCCCGCTGTGTCCCCCGCTGTGTCCCTGCTGTGCTCCGCTGTGTACCGCTGTGTCTCGCTGTGTACTGCTGTGTCCCCCGCTGAGTCCTGCTGTGTCCCCGCTGTGTCCCAATGTGTCCTCGCTGTGTCCCACGCTGTGTCCCACTGTGTTCCCCCTGTGTCCCCCGCTGTGTCCCGCTGGGTCCCTCTGTGTCCCCTGCTGTGTACCCTGCTCTGTCCCACTGTGTCCCCCGCTGTGTCCCGCTTTGTCATCGCTGTGTCCCCCGCTGTGTCCCGCTGTGTCCCACTGTGTCCTGTTGTGTC
Source organism: Dipodomys ordii (assembly GCF_000151885.1). Taxonomy (NCBI): domain Eukaryota; kingdom Metazoa; phylum Chordata; class Mammalia; order Rodentia; family Heteromyidae; genus Dipodomys; species Dipodomys ordii. Next base: position 3,098 of record NW_012289006.1, on the reverse strand, counting down.
CCGCTATGTCCCACACTGTGTCCCGTTGTGTCCCCAGCTGTGTACCCCGCTGTGTCCCGCTGTGTCCCCGCTCTATCGATGCTGTGTCCCTCGCTGTTTCCCGCTGTGTCCCCCGCTGTGTCCTGCTGTGTCCTCCCTGTGGCCCCGCTGTGTCCCGCTGTGTCCCCGGTTGTGTCCCGCTGGGTCCCCGGCTGTGTCACTGCTGTGTCCCGCTGTGTTCCACTGTGTCCCGCTGTGTCCTTGCTGTGTCTCCCGCAGTGTCCCACAGTGTCCTCGCTGTGTCCCCAACTGTGTCCTGCTTTGTCCACTGCTGTGTCCCGCTGTGTAACCCTCTGTGTCACCCGCTCTGTCCCTGCTGTGACCCGCTGTGTCCCGCTGTGTACTGCTGTGTCCCCCGCTGAGTCCCGCTGTGTCCCCGTTGTGTCCCAATGTGTCTTCTCTGTGTCCCCCCTGTGTCCCGCTTTGTCCCCCCCGTGTCCCCCGCTGTGTCCCGCTGTGTCCCTCTGTGTCTCCTGCTGTGTCCCCTGCTCTGTCCCTCTGTGTCCACCGCTGTGTCCCTGGTGTGTCCCCGCTGTGTCCCTCTGTGTCCCGCTGTGTCCCCCGCTGTGTCCCGCTTTGTCCCCACTGTGTCCCCCACTGTGTCCCGCTGTGTGCCCTGCTGTGTCCCCGCTGTGTCACACTGTGTTCCACTGGGTCCGGATGTGTCCTGGCTGTGTCTCCCACAGTGTTCCGCTGTGTCCTTGTTGTGTCCCCCGCTGTGTCCCGGTGAGTTCCCCGCTGTGTCCCGCTGTGTCCCCGCTGTGTGTCCTCTATGTCCCGCTGTGTACCCAGCTGTGTCCAGCTGTGTCACCGCTGTGTTCTGCTGTGTCCCCTCTCTGTCCCCCGCTATCCCCTCCTGTGTCCAATGCTGTCTCCCGCTGTGTCCCGCTGTGTCCCCCATTTTGTCCCGCTGTGTCCCCGCAGTGTCGCCACTGTGTCCCGATGTGACACACTGTGACCCGTGGTGTCCCACCCTTTTCCCCCCTGTGTCCCCCGCTGTGTCCCGCTGTGTCCCCCGCTGTGTCCCGCTCTGTCCCCTGCTGTGTCCCCGCTGTGTCCCGCTGTGTCCTGCTGTGTCCCGCTGTGACCCTGTTGAGTCCCGCTATATCCCCGCTGTGTCCCACTTAGTCATCGCTGTGTCCCCCGCTGTGTCCCACTGTGTCCCTCTGTGTCCCGCTGTGTCCCGCTGTGTCCCGCTCTGTGTCCCGCTGTGTTCCGCTGTGTCACGCTGTGTCCTCGCTGTGTCTCCCGCAGAGTCCCGCAGTGTCCTCGCTGTGTCCCTCACTGTGTCCTGCTTTGTCCACTGCTGTGTCCCGCTGTGTACCCCTCTGTGTCCCCCGCTGTGTCCCCCGCTGTGTCCCTGCTGTGCTCCGCTGTGTACCGCTGTGTCTCGCTGTGTACTGCTGTGTCCCCCGCTGAGTCCTGCTGTGTCCCCTCTGTGTCCCAATGTGTCCTCGCTGTGTCCCCCGCTGTGTCCCACTGTGTTCCCCCTGTGTCCCCCGCTGTGTCCCGCTGGGTCCCTCTGTGTCCCCTGCTGTGTACCCTGCTCTGTCCCACTGTGTCCCCCGCTGTGTCCCGCTGTGTCCCACTGTGTCCTGTTGTGTCCCGCTATGTCCCACACTGTGTCCCGTTGTGTCCCCAGCTGTGTACCCCGCTGTGTCCCGCTGTATCCCCGCTCTATCGATGCTGTGTCCCTCGCTGTTTCCCGCTGTGTCCCCCGCTGTGTCCTGCTGTGTCCTCCCTGTGGCCCCGCTGTGTCCCGCTGTGTCCCCAGTTGTGTCCCGCTGGGTCCCCTGCTGTGTCACTGCTGTGTCCCGCTGTGTTCCACTGTGTCCCGCTGTGTCCTTGCTGTGTCTCCCGCAGTGTCCCGCAGTGTCCTCGCTCTGTCCCCCGCTGTGTCCCGCTGTGTCCCCCTCTGTGTCCCGCTGTGTCGTGCTGTGTCCCTCCTGTGTCCCGCTGTATCTGATGTATTCCGTAGTGTCCCGTTTGTCCCCCGCTGTGTCCCCCGCTGAGTCCCCACTTTGTCCCCGCTGTGACCCGCTGTGTCCCACTGTGTCCCGCTGTGTCCCGCTATGGCCCCCACTGTGTCCCGTTGTGTCCCCAGCTATGTACCCTGCTGTGTCACGCTGTGTCCCCACTGTATCGACGCTGTGTCCCGCTGGGTCCCGCTGTGTACTCTCTGTGTTCCACACTGTGTCCCACTGTGTCCCCCGCAGTGTCCCTCGCTGTTTCCCGCTGTGTCCCCCGCTGTGTCCCTGCTGTGCCCCGCTGTGTCCCGCTGTGTACTGCTGTGTCCCCCTGTGTCCCGCTGTGTCCCCGCTGTTTCCCAATGTGTCCTCACTGTGTCCCCCGCTGTGTCCCGCTGTGTCCCCCCTGTGTCCCCTGCTGTGTCCCGCTCTGTCCCTCTGTGTCCCCTGCTGTGTCCTCAGCTCTGTCCCACTGTGTCCCCCGCTGTGTCCCTGCTGTGTCCCCGCTGTGTCCCGCTGTGTCCCGCTGTGTCCCCCGCTGATTCCCGCTGTGTCCCAGATGTGTCCCGCTGTGTCCTCGCTGTGTCCCCTGCTGTGTCCCGCTCTGTCCCCTGCTGTGGCCCCGCTGTGTCCCGCTGTGTCCTGCTGTGTCCCGCTGTGACCGTGTTGAGTCACGCTATATCCCCGCTTTGTCATCGCTGTGTCCCCCGCTGTGTCCCGCTGTGTCCCGCTGTGTCCCCCGCTGTGTCCCGCTGTGTCCCCCTCTGTGTCCCGCTGTGTCCCCTGCTGTGTCCTGCTCTGTTCCCTGCTGTGTCTCCCGCTTTGTCCCTGCTGTGCCCCGCTGTGTCCCGCTGCGTCCCGTTGTGTCCTGCTATGTCCCCCACTGTGTCCCGTTGTGTCCCCAGCTGTGTACCCCACTGTGTCCCCGCTCTATCGACGCTGTGTCCCTCGCTGTGTCCCGCTGTGTCCCCCGCTTTGTCCCGCTGTGTCCTCCCTGTCTCCCCCGCTGTGTCCCGCTGTGTCCCCGGCTGTGTCCCGCTGTGTCCCCTGCTGTGTCAAAAGCTATGTCCCGCTGTGTTCCACTGTGTCCCG
>NW_012289005.1:0-1957 GCF_000151885.1 Dipodomys ordii | reverse complement strand
CCCAGCTGTGTCCAGCTGTGTCACCGCTGTGTTCTGCTGTGTCCCCTCTCTGTCCCCCGCTATCCATACTGTGTCCAATGCTGTCTCCCGCTGTGTCCCGCTGTGTCCCCCATTTTGTCCCGCTGTGTCCCCGCAGTGTCGCCACTGTGTCCCGATGTGACACACTGTGACCCGTGGTGTCCCACTTTGTCCCCCGCTCTGTCCCCCGCTGTGTCCCGCTGTGTCCCCCTCTGTGTCCCGCTGTGTCCTGCTGTGTCCCCCCTGTGTCCCGCTGTATCCCGCTGTATTCCGTGGTGTCCCGTTTGTCCCCCGCTGTGTCCCCCGCTGAGTCCCCGCTTTGTCCCCGCTGTGACCCGCTGTGTCCCACTGTGTCCCGCTGTGTCCCGCTATGTCCCCCACTGTGTCCCATTGTGTCCCCAGCTATGTACCCTGCTGTGTCACGCTGTGTCCCCGCTGTATCGACGCTGTGTCCCGCTGGGTCCCGCTGTGTACTCTCTGTGTTCCTCACTGTGTCCCGCTGTGTCCCCCGCAGTGTCCCTCGCTGTTTCCCGCTGTGTCCCCCGCTGTGTCCCTGCTGTGCCCCGCTGTGTCCCGCTGTGTACTGCTGTGTCCCCCTCTGTCCCGCTGTGTCCCCGCTGTTTCCCAATGTGTCCTCACTGTGTCCCCCGCTGTGTCCCGCTGTGTCCCCCCTGTGTCCCCTGCTGTGTCCCGCTCTGTCCCTCTGTGTCCCCTGCTGTGTCCTCAGCTCTGTCCCACTGTGTCCCCCGCTGTGTCCCTGCTGTGTCCCCGCTGTGTCCCGCTGTGTCCCGCTGTGTCCCCCGCTGATTCCCGCTGTGTCCCAGATGTGTCCCGCTGTGTCCTCGCTGTGTCCCCTGCTGTGTCCCGCTCTGTCCCCTGCTGTGGCCCCGCTTTGTCCCGCTGTGTCCTGCTGTGTCCCGCTGTGACCGTGTTGAGTCACGCTATATCCCCGCTTTGTCATCGCTGTGTCCCCCGCTGTGTCCCGCTGTGTCCCGCTGTGTCCCCCGCTGTGTCCCGCTGTGTCCCCCTCTGTGTCCCGCTGTGTCCCCTGCTGTGTCCTGCTCTGTTCCCTGCTGTGTCTCCCGCTTTGTCCCTGCTGTGCCCCGCTGTGTCCCGCTGCGTCCCGTTGTGTCCTGCTATGTCCCCCACTGTGTCCCGTTGTGTCCCCAGCTGTGTACCCCACTGTGTCCCCGCTCTATCGACGCTGTGTCCCTCGCTGTGTCCCGCTGTGTCCCCCGCTTTGTCCCGCTGTGTCCTCCCTGTCTCCCCCGCTGTGTCCCGCTGTGTCCCCGGCTGTGTCCCGCTGTGTCCCCTGCTGTGTCACTGCTATGTCCCGCTGTGTTCCACTGTGTCCCGCTGTGTCCTTGCTGTGTCTCCCGCAGTGTCCCGCAGTGTCCTCGCTGTGTCCCCCACTGTGTCCTGCTTTGTCCACTGCTGTGTCCCGCTATGTACCCCTCCTTGTCACCCGCTCTGTCCCTGCTGTGACCCGCTGTGTCCCGCTGTGTACTGCTATGGCCCCCGCTGAGTCCCGCTGTGTCCCCGTTGTGTCCCAATGTGTCTTCACTGTGTCCCCCCTGTGTCCCGCTGTGTCCCCCCTGTGTCCCCCACTGTGTCCCGCTGTGTCCCTCTGTGTCTCCTGCTGTGTCCCCTGCTCTGTCCCACTGTGTCCACCGCTGTGTCCCTGCTGTGTCCCCGCTGTGTCCCGCTGTGTCCCGCTGTGTCCCCCGCTGTGTCCCTCTTTGTCCCCCCTGTGTCCCCCACTGTGTCCCGCTGTGTCCCCTGCTGTGTCCCCGCTGTGTCCCGCTGTGTCCCGCTGTGTCCCACGCTGTGTCCCTCTTTGTCCCCCCTGTGTCCCCCACTGTGTCCCGCTGAGTCCCCCGCTGTGTCCCGGTGTGTCACCGCAGGTTCACCGCTGTTTCACGCTGTGTCCTGCTGTGTT
>NW_012289004.1:0-1715 GCF_000151885.1 Dipodomys ordii | reverse complement strand
CGCTTTGTCCCCGCTGTGACCCGCTGTGTCCCGCTGTGTCCCGCTATGTCCTCCACTGTGTCCCGCTGGGTCCCTCTGTGTCCCCTGCTGTGTACCCTGCTCTGTCCCACTGTGTCCCCCGCTGTGTCCCGCTTTGTCATCGCCGTGTCCCCCGCTGTGTCCCGCTGTGTCCCACTGTGTCCTGTTGTGTCCCGCTATGTCCCACACTGTGTCCCGTTGTGTCCCCAGCTGTGTACCCCGCTGTGTCCCGCTGTGTCCCCGCTCTATCGATGCTGTGTCCCTCGCTGTTTCCCGCTGTGTCCCCCGCTGTGTCCTGCTGTGTCCTCCCTGTGGCCCCGCTGTGTCCCGCTGTGTCCCCGGTTGTGTCCCGCTGGGTCCCCTGCTGTGTCACTGCTGTGTCCCGCTGTGTTCCACTGTGTCCCGCTGTGTCCTTGCTGTGTCTCCCGCAGTGTCCCGCAGTGTCCTCGCTGTGTCCCCCGCTGTGTCCTGCTCTGTTCCCTGCTGTGTCTCCCGCTTTGTCCCTGCTGTGCCCCGCTGTGTCCCGCTGCGTCCCGTTGTGTCCCGCTATGTCCCCCACTGTGTCCCGTTGTGTCCCCAGCTGTGTACCCCACTGTGTCCCCGCTCTATCGACGCTGTGTCCCTCGCTGTGTCCCGCTGTGTCCCCCGCTTTGTCCCGCTGTGTCCTCCCTGTCTCCCCCACTGTGTCCCGCTGTGTCCCCGGCTGTGTCCCGCTGTGTCCCCTGCTGTGTCACTGCTATGTCCCGCTGTGTTCCACTGTGTCCCGCTGTGTCCTTGCTGTGTCTCCCGCAGTGTCCCGCAGTGTCCTCGCTGTGTCCCCCACTGTGTCCTGCTTTGTCCACTGCTGTGTCCCGCTATGTACCCCTCCTTGTCACCCGCTCTGTCCCTGCTGTGACCCGCTGTGTCCCGCTGTGTACTGCTATGGCCCCCGCTGAGTCCCGCTGTGTCCCCGTTGTGTCCCAATGTGTCTTCACTGTGTCCCCCCTGTGTCCCGCTGTGTCCCCCCTGTGTCCCCCACTGTGTCCCGCTGTGTCCCTCTGTGTCTCCTGCTGTGTCCCCTGCTCTGTCCCACTGTGTCCACCGCTGTGTCCCTGCTGTGTCCCCGCTGTGTCCCGCTGTGTCCCGCTGTGTCCCCCGCTGTGTCCCGCTTTGTCCCCCCTGTGTCCCCCACTGTGTCCCGCTGTGTCCCCGGCTGTGTCCCCGCTGTGTCACACTGTGTTCCACTGGGTCCGGATGTGTCCTGGCTGTGTCTCCCACAGTGTCCCGTTGTGTCCACAGGTGTGTACCCCGCTGTGTTGCGCTGTGTCCCCGCTGTATCAACGCTGTGTCCTGCTGTGTCCTTCCTGTGTTCCCCGCTGTGTCCCGCTGTGTCCCCGCTGTGTGCCCGCTGTGTCCCGCTGTGTTCTTCGTTGTGTCCAGCTGTGTCACCGCTGTGTCCTCGCTGTGTCCCCGCTGTGTCTCACTGTGTCCTCACTGTGTCCCCCTTTGTGTCCCGCTGTGTCCCCTGCTATATGTCCCACTGTGTCCCGCTGTGTCCCGCTCTGTCCCCGCTTTGTGCCCGCTGTGTCCCGCTGTGTACTCCGTTGTGTCCAGCTGTGTCACCGCTGTGTCCCGCTGTGTCCTCTCTTTGTCTCCACTGTCCCCCGCTGTGTCCCCCGCTGTGTCCCGCTGTGTCCCGCTGTGTCCCCCGCTGTGTC
>NW_012289003.1:0-1408 GCF_000151885.1 Dipodomys ordii | reverse complement strand
CGACGCTGTGTCCCGCTAGGTCCCGCTGTGTACTCTCTGTGTTCCACACTGTGTCCCGCTGTGTCCCCCGCAGTGTCCCTCGCTATTTCCCGCTGTGTCCCCCGCTGTGTCCCTGCTGTGCCCCCGCTGTGTCCCGCTGTGTACTGCTGTGTCCCCCTCTGTCCCGCTGTGACCCGCTGTTTCCCAATGTGTCCTCACTGTGTCCCCCGCTGTGTCCCGCTGTGTCCCCCCTGTGTCCCCTGCTGTGTCCCGCTCTGTCCCTCTGTGTCCCCTGCTGTGTCCCCTGCTCTGTCCCACTGTGTCCCCCGCTGTGTCCATGCTGTGTCCCTGCTGTGTCCCGCTGTGTCCCGCTGTGTCCCCCGCTGATTCCCGCTGTGTCCCAGATGTGTCCCGCTGTGTCCTCGCTGTGTCCCCTGCTGTGTCCCGCTGTGTCCCGCTGTGTCCCCCGCTGTGTCCTGCTCTGTCCCATGCTGTGTCCCCGCTGTGTCCCGCTGTGTCCTGCTGTGTCCCGCTGTGACCCTGTTGAGTCCCGCTATATCCCCGCTTTGTCATCGCTGTGTCCCCCGCTGTGTCCCCCGCTGTGTCCCGCTGTGTCCCCCGCTGTGTCCCGCTGTGTCCCCCTCTGTGTCCCGCTGTGTCCCCTGCTGTGTCCCTGCTGTGTCCCGCTGTGTTCCGCTGTGTCACGCTGTGTCCTCGCTGTGTCTCCCGCAGAGTCCCGCAGTGTCCTCGCTGTGTCCCTCACTGTGTCCTGCTTTGTCCACTGCTGTGTCCCGCTGTGTACCCCTCTGTGTCCCCCGCTGTGTCCCCCGCTGTGTCCCTGCTGTGCTCCGCTGTGTACCGCTGTGTCTCGCTGTGTACTGCTGTGTCCCCCGCTGACTCCTGCTGTGTCCCCGCTGTGTCCCAATGTGTCCTCGCTGTGTCCCACGCTGTGTCCCACTGTGTTCCCCCTGTGTCCCCCGCTGTGTCCCGCTGGGTCCCTCTGTGTCCCCTGCTGTGTACCCTGCTCTGTCCCACTGTGTCCCCCGCTGTGTCCCGCTTTGTCATCGCTGTGTCCCCCGCTGTGTCCCGCTGTGTCCCACTGTGTCCTGTTGTGTCCCGCTATGTCCCACACTGTGTCCCGTTGTGTCCCCAGCTGTGTACCCCGCTGTGTCCCGCTGTGTCCCCGCTCTATCGATGCTGTGTCCCTCGCTGTTTCCCGCTGTGTCCCCCGCTGTGTCCTGCTGTGTCCTCCCTGTGGCCCCGCTGTGTCCCGCTGTGTCCCCGGTTGTGTCCCGCTGGGTCCCCGGCTGTGTCACTGCTGTGTCCCGCTGTGTTCCACTGTGTCCCGCTGTGTCCTTGCTGTGTCTCCCGCAGTGTCCCGCAGTGTCCTCGCTGTGTCCCCCGCTGTGTCCTGCTCTGTTCCCTGCTG
>NW_012289002.1:0-1792 GCF_000151885.1 Dipodomys ordii | reverse complement strand
TCCCCGGGTTGTGTCCCGCTGAGTCCCCTGCTGTGTCACTGCTGTGTCCCGCTGTGTTCCACTGTGTACCGCTGTGTCCTTGCTGTGTCTCCCGCAGTGTCCCGCAGTGTCCTCGCTGTGTCCCCAACTGTGTCTGCTTTGTCCACTGCTGTGTCCCGCTGTGTACCCCTCTGTGTCACCAGCTCTGTCCCTGCTGTGACCCGCTGTGTCCCGCTGTGTCTCGCTGTGTCCCCCGCTGAGTCCCGCTGTGTCCCCGCTGTGTCCCAATGTGTCCTCGCTGTGTCCCCCCTTGTGTCGCGCTGTGTCCCCCCTGTGTCTCCCGCTGTGTCTCACACTTTATCCCATCTGTGTCCCACTCTGTCCCGCTGTGTCCCGCTGTGCCCACACTGTGTCCCGTTGTGTCCACAGCTGTGTACCCCGCTGTGTCCCGCTGTGTCCCCGCTGTATCGACGCTGTGTCCCACTGGGTCATGCTGTGTCCTCCCTGTGTTCCCCGCTGTGTCCCCGCTGTGTGCCCGCTGTGTCCCGCTGTGTACTTCGTTGTGTCCAGCTGTGTCACCGCTGTGTCCTCGCTGTGTCCCCCGCTGTGTCCCACTGTGTCCTCACTGTGTCCCCCTCTGTGTCCCGCTGTGTCCCCCGCTATGTCCCGCTGTGTCCAGCTGTGTCCCGCTCTGTCCCCGCTTTGTGCCCGCTGTGTCCCGCTGTGTACTCCGTTGTGTCCAGCTGTGTCACCGCTGTGTCCCACTGTGTCCTCTCTTTGTCTCCACTGTCCCCTGCTGTGTCCCGCTGTGTCCCGCTGTGTCCCCCGCTTTGTCCTGCTGTGTCGACGCAGTGTTCCCTCTGTGTCCTGCTGTGTCACACTGTGTCCCATGGTGTCCCGCTTTTTTCCCCGCTGTTTCCCCCTCTGAGTCCCCTTTGTGTCCCCACTGTGTCCCGCTGTGTCCCGCTGTGTCCTAGCTGTGTCCCCCGCTGTGTCCCGCTGTGTCCCCGCTGGGTCACAAGCTGTGTCCTGCTGTGTCCCGCTGTGTACCCCGCTGTGTCCCGCTGTGTTCCTGCAATGTCCCCGCTGTGTCCCGCTGTGTCCCACTGTGTCCTCGCTGTGTCCCCCGCTGTGCCCCGTTGTGTCCCCAGCTGTGTACCCGCTCTGTCCCGCTGTGTCCCCGTTGTAATGACGCTGTGTCCCGCTGGGTCCCGCTGTGTCCTCGCTGTGTCCCGCTGTGTACCCCTCTGTGTCCGCCGCTGTGTCCCGCTGTGTCCCGATGTGCACTGCTGTGTCCCCCACTGAGTCCCGTTGTGTCCCCGCTGTGTCCAAATGTGTACTCACTCTGTCCCCCGCTGTGTCCCCCTGTGTCCCCCCTGTGTCCCCCGCTGTGTCCTGCTGTGTCCTCAATGTGTCCCCCGCTGTGTCCCGTTGTGTCCCCAGCTGTGTACCCCGCTGTGTCCCACTGTGTCCTCGCTGTATCGACGATGTGTCCCGCTGTGTCCTCGCTATGTTCCCCGCTGTGTCCCGCTGTGTCCCCCGCTGTTTCCCCGCTGTGTCCCTCTATGTACCCCGCTGTGAATAGCTTTGTCTCTGATGTGTCTCGCTGTGTTTCACGCTGTGTCCCCCTCTGTGTCCCGCTGTGTCCCCCGCTATGTCCCGCTGTGTCCAGCTGTGTCCCGCTCTGTCCCCGCTTTGTGCCCGCTGTGTCCTGCTGTGTACTCCGTTGTGTCCAGCTGTGTCACTGCTGTGTCCCGCTGTGTCCTCTCTTTGTCTCCACTGTCCCCCGCTGTGTCCCCCGCTGTGTCCCGCT
>NW_012289001.1:0-5112 GCF_000151885.1 Dipodomys ordii | reverse complement strand
AAGAAGAAGAAGACGAAGAAGAAGAAGAAGAAGCAGTAGAAGAAGTAGAAGCAGAAGCAGGAGAAGCAGAAGCAGTAGAAAAAGTATAAGCATAAGAAGAAGAAGAAGAAGCAGAAAGAGGAGAAGGAGAAGCAGAAGTAGAATTAGAAGAAACAGAAGAAGAAGAAGCAGAAGAAACAGAAGCAAACGAAACAGAAGAAGGAGAAGAGCAGAAGCAGAAGCAGAAGGAGAAGCAGAAGCAGAAGATGAATCGGAAAGAGAAGCAGGACAAGCAGGAGAAGCATAAGAAGCAGGAGAAGCAGAAACAGAAGAAACAGGAGAAGCCGAAGAAGCAGAAGCATAATCTGAAGCAGGAGAAACAGAAGAAGCACAATCTGAAGCAGAAGCAGAAGAAACAGAAATAGTAGAATAAGCAGAAGCAGAAGCAGCAGGTGAAGCAGAAGAAGAAGAAGGAGAAGGCGAAAGAGAAGGATTAGGAGTAGGAGAAGAAAAAGGATAAGCAGAAGCAGAAAGAGACGCAGAAGGAGAAGCAGCACGAGAAGTAGGAGCACGAGAAGTAGGAGAAGCAGGAGAAGCAGAAGCAGGAGAAGCAGAAGAAACAGAACACGCAGAAGCAGAATGAGAAGCAGAAGGAGAAATTGAAGCAGAAGCAGAAGGAGAAGCAGAAGCTGGAGAAGCGTAAGAAGGAGAAGGAGAAGCAGAAAGAGAAGCAGAAAGAGAAGCAGAACGAGAAGCAGGAGAAGCAGAAGCAGGAGAAGCAGAAGCAGATGAAACAGAAGAAGGAGAAGAAGCAGAAGCAGAAGGAGAATCAGAAACAGAAGGAGAAGCAGAAAGAGAAGGAGGGGAAGCAGAAGAAGCAGAAGCAGGAGAGGCAGAAGCATAAGAATCCGAAGAAGCCGAAGCAGAACCTGAAGCAGAAGGAGAAGCAGGAGAAGCAGAATCTGGAGAAGCATAATGAGAAGCAGAAGGAGAAGCAGAAGCACAAAGAGAATCAAAAGAAGAAGGGGAAGCAGAAGAAACAGAAGTAGAAGCAGTAGCAGTTGTAGCAGAAGCAGAAGGAGAAGCAGAAGAAAAAGCAGAAGAACAAGAAGGAGAAGGAGAAACAGAAGGAGAAGCAGAAGGAGAAGCAGAAAGAGAAGCAGGTAAAGCGGAAGAAGAAGAAGCAGAAGGAGAAGCAAAAGGAGAAGCAGAAGAAGGAGAAGGAGAAGCAGAAGCAGAAGAAGATGCAGAAGGAGAAGCAGGAGAAGCAGAAGAAGCAGAAGCAGAAGGAGAAGCAGGAAAAGCAGAAGAAGCAGAAGCAAAAGGAGAAGCAAAAGAAGGAGGAGGAGAAGGAGAAGCAGAAGCAGAAGAAGAAGCATAAGGACAAGCCCAAACAGAAGGAGATGCAGAAGGAGAAGCAGGAGAAGCAGAAGAATCAGAAGCTGAAGGAGAAGCAGAAGTAGGACAAGGAGAAGGAGGAGAAGCAGAAGCAGAAAGAGAATCAGAAGCGGAATGAGAAGCAGAAAGAGAAGCAGTTGAAGCACAAGAAGCAGAAGCAGGAGAAGCCGAAAGAGAAGAATCAGAAGAAGCAGAAACAGAAGCAGAAGTAGAAGCAGAAGCAGAAGGAGAAGCAGCAGAAGTCGAACCAGAAATTCAGGTACTAGAAACAGAAGAAGCAGAAGCAGAAGGAGAAGCAAAAAGAGAAGCACATGGAGAAGGAGAAGAAGCAGCAGAAGGAGAAGCAGCAGAAGAAGCAGAAAAACAAGCAGGAGAAGCAGAAGCAGAAAGAGAAGTAAAAGCAGAAGAAGCAGAAGCAGTAGAAGCATAAGAAGTAGAAGCAGGAGAAACAGAAGCAGAAGAAAAAGAAGAAGCATAAGAAGCAGAAGCAGAAGCAGAGGGAGAAACAGAAGAAGGAGAAGGAGCAGCAGACGGTGAAGCAGAAGGAGATGAAGAAGCAGAAAGAGAAGCAGAAACAGAAGGAGAAGAAGAAGGATTACTTGGAGAACCAGAAGAAGCAGAAGCAGAAAGAGAAGCAGAAGAAGGAGAAGGAGAATGAGAAGGAAGGGCAGCAGAAGGAATAGCGGAAGCAGAAGGAGAAGCAGAAGCAGAATGAGAAGCAGAAAGAGAACCAGTAGAAACAGAAGAAGCAGGAAAAGCAGAAGCAGACGAAAGAGAAGAAGAAGAAGAAGAAGAAGAAGAAGAAGAAGAAGAAGAAGAAGAAGAAGAAGAAGAAGAAGAAGAAGAAGAAGAAGAAGAAGAAGAAGAAGAAGAAGAAGAAGAAGAAGAAGAAGAAGAAGAAGCATAAGGAGAAGCAGTAGAAGCAGAAGAAGCAGAAGCAGGAGAAGCAGAAGCAGGAGAAGCAGAAGATAAAGAATAAGCAAATGAAGCAGAAGCAGAAGCAGTGGGAGAAGCAGAAGAAGGAGAAGGAGAAGGAGCAGCAGAAAGAGAAGCAGAAGCAGAAAGAGAAGCAGAAACAAAAGGAGAACAAGAAGGAGAAGCAGGACAATCAGAAGAAGCAGAAGTAGAAGCAGAAAGAGGAGAAGAAGGAGAAGCAGAAGTAGAATCAGAAGAAGCAGAAGAAGAATAAGCAGAAGAAACAGAAGCAAAAGAAACAGAAGAAGGAGAAGAGCAGAAGCAGAAGGAGAAGCAGAAGCAGAAGGAGAAGCAGAAAGAGAAGCATGAGAAGTAGAAGAAGCAGGAGAAGCAGAAGCAGAAGAAACAGGAGAAGCCGAAGAAGCAGAAGCCGAATCTGAAGCAGGAGAAACAGAAGAAGCACAATCTGAAGCAGAAGCAGAAGAAACAGAAACAGTAGAATAAGCAGAAGCACAAGCAGCAGGAGAAGCAGAAGAAGAAGACGGAGAAGGCGAAAGAGAAGGAGTAGGAGTAGGAGAAGCAAAAGGATAAGCAGAAGCAGAAAGAGACGCAGAAGGAGAAGCAGCACGAGAAGTAGGAGAAGCAGGAGAGGCAGAAGCAGGAGAAGCAGAAGAAACAGAAGACGCAGAAGCAGAATGAGAAGCAGAAGGAGAAATTGAAGCAGAAGCAGAAGGATAAGACGAAGCAGAAGGAGAAGCAGAAGAAGGAGAAGGAGAAGCAGAAAGAGAAGCAGAACGAGAAGCAGGAGAAGCAGTAGCAGGAGAAGCAGAAGCAGAAGAAACAGAAGAAGGAGAAGAAGCAGAAGCAGAAGGAGAAGCAGAAACAGAAGGAAAAGCAGAAAGAGAAGCAGGAGAAGCAAAAGAAGCAGAAGCAGGAGAAGCAGAAGCAGAAGAAGCCGAAGAAGCAGAAGCAGAACCTGAAGCAGAAGGAGAAGCAGAAGAAGCAGAATCTGGAGAAGCAGAAGGAGAAGCAGAAGCAGAAAGAGAAGCAAAAGCAGAAGGAGAAGCAGAAGAAACAGAAGAAGCAGAGGCAGTAGCAGAAGAAGCAGAAGATGCAGAAGCAGAAGCAGATGGAAAAGCAGAAAAACGAAAAGTTGAAGGAGAAACAGAAGGAGAAGCAGAAAGAGAAGCAGAAGAAGGAGCAGGAGAAGGAAAAGCAGCAGGAGAAGCAGAAAGAGCAGCAGAAGGAGAAGCAGGAGATGCAGAAACAGGAGAAGCAGAAGCAGTTGATACAGGAGAAGGACAAGAAGCAGAAGCAGAAGGAGAAGCAGAAACAGAAGGAGAAGCAGAAAGAGAAGGAGGGGAAGCAGAAGAAGCAGAAGCAGGAGAAGCAGAAGCATAAGAATCCGAAGAAGAAGAAGCCGAACCTGAAGCAGAAAGAGAAGCAGGGGAAGCAGAAGAAGCAGAATATGGAGAAGCAGAATGAGAAGCTGAAGGAGAAGCAGAAGCGGAAAGAGAATCAAAAGCAGAAGTAGAAGCAGAAGAAACAGAAAAAGCAGTAGCAGTTGCAGCAGAAGCAGAAGGAGAAGCATAAGGAAAAGCAGAAGAACGAGAACAAGAAGGAGAAACAGAAGCAGAAGCAGAAGGAGAATCAGAAGGAGAAGCAGAAGAAGCAGAAGTAGAAGCAGAAACAGAAGAATAAGCATAAGGACAAGCACAAGCAGAAGGAGATGCAGAAGGAGAAGCATGAGAAGCAGGAGAAGCAGAAGCAGAAGAAGAAGTAGAAGTAGGAGAAAGAGAAGGAAGAGCAGCAGAAGCAATAGGAGAAGCAGAAGCAGAAGGAGAAGCAGAATGAGTAGCAGAAAGAGAAGCAGTAGACCCAGAAGAAGCAGGAAAAGCAGAAGCAGAAGAAAGAGAAGAAGAAGAAGAAGAAGAAGAAGAAGAAGAAGAAGAAGAAGAAGAAGAAGAAGAAGAAGAAGAAGAAGAAGAAGGAGAAGCATAAGGAGAAGCAGTAGAAGCAGAAGAAGCAGAATCAGGAGAGGCAGAAGCAGAAGAAACAGAAGAAGCAGACTGAGAAGCAGAAAGCGTAGCAGAAGAAAGAGAAATCGTAGGAGAAAGAGAAGAAGAAGGAGAATCAGAAGAAGCAGAAGCAGGAGAAACAGAAGCAGAAGAAATAGAAGAAGCAGAAGAAGCAGAAGCAGAAGGAGAAGCAGAACAGAAGGAGAATCAGAAGAAGGAGAAGGAGAAGGAAAAGCAGAAATAGAAGAAGAAGAAGAAGAAGAAGAAGAAGAAGAAGAAGAAGAAGAAGAAGAAGAAGAAGAAGAAGAAGAAGAAGAAGAAGGAGAAGCAGAATGAGAAGCAGAAGGAGAAGCAGGAAAATCAGAAGAAGGAGAAGCAGAAGAAGCATAAGGAGAAGCAGAAGTAGGAGAAGCGAAAGAAGGAGAAGCAGAAGCAGAAGGAGATACGGAAGGAGAAGCAGATGAAGAAGGTGAAGCAGAAGCAGAATGAGAAGCAGAAGAAGGAGAAGTAGAAGGAGAAAGAGAAGGAGTAGGAGTAGGAGAAGCAGAAGGATAAGCAGAAAGAGAAGCCGAAGGAGAAGCAGAAGGAGAAGCAGAAGAAGAAGAAACAGAAGAAGCAGAAGCAGAATGAGAAGCAGAAGAAGGAGAAATTGAAGCAGAAGCAGAAGCTGAAGGAGAAGCAGAAGCAGAAAGAGAAGCAGCAGAAGGAGAAGGAGAAGGAAAAGCAGGAATAGAAGAAGAAGACGAAGAAGAAAAAGAAGAAGAAGAAGATGATGATGAAGAAGAAGAAGAAGAAGAAGAAG
>NW_012289000.1:0-5148 GCF_000151885.1 Dipodomys ordii | reverse complement strand
TTTTTTTTCTTATATTTTTTTTTTTTATTTTTTTTATTTTTTTATCTTTTCTTTTTTTTATATTATTTATTTTTTTTTTCTATTTTTTTTATTTTTTTATTTTTTTTTTTTTTTTTTTTTTATTATTTTTTTTTTTTTTTTTTGTCTTAATTTTTTTTTTTGATGTAGTAGTTTTTTTTGAATCTTTAGTTTATGATTTTGATGTTTAGTTGTTTTTCTGATTTGTTTGTTTGTGGTGGTGGAGGAGGAGGAGGTGGAGATGGAGAAGCAAAAGGAGAAGCAGAAGAAGCAGAAGCAGAGAAGCAGAAGCAGAAGAAAAAGAATAAGCAAAAGAAGCAGAATCAGAGGGAGAAGCAGAAGAAGGAGAAGGAGCAGAAGGAGAAGGAGAAGCAGAAGGAATATCAGAAGGAGAAGCAGAAGAAGGAGAAGCAGAAGCAGAAGAAGCAGCAGAAGGAGAAGCAGAAGCAGAAGAAGATGCAGAAGGAGAAGCAGGAGAAGCAGAAGAAGCAGAAGCAGAAGGAGAAACAGAAGTAGGAGAAGGAGAAGGATTAGGAAGGGCAGCAGAAGCAATAGGAGAAGCAGAAGGAGTAGCAGAAGCAGAATGAGAAGCAAAAAGAGAAGCAGTAGAAGCAGAAAAACCAGGAGAAGCAGAAGAAAGAGAAGAAGAAGAAGAAGAAGAAGAAGAAGAAGAAGAAGAAGAAGAAGAAGAAGAAGAAGAAGAAGAAGAAGAAGAAGAAGAAGAAGAAGAAGAAGAAGTATAAGGAGAAGCATAAGGAGAAGCATAAGGAGAAGCAGTAGATGCAGGAGAAGCAGAAGAAATAGAATAAGCAAAAGAAGCAGAAGCAGAAGCAGTGGGAGAAGCAGAAGAAGGAGAAGGAGCAGCAGAAGGAGAAGCAGAAGCAGAAAGAGAAGCAGAAACAGAAGGACAAAAGGATAAGCAGGAAAATCAGAAGAAGCAGAAGTAGAAACAGAAAGAGAAGTAGAAGAAGGAGAAGCAGAAGTAGAATCAGAAGAAACAGAAGAAGAAGAAGAAGAAACAGAAGCAAAAGAAACAGAAGAAGAAGAGCAGAAGCAGAAGCAGAAGGAAAAGCAGAAGCAGAAGGAGAAGCAGAAAGAGAAGCAGGAGAAGCTGAAGAAGCAGGAGAAGCAGAAGCAGAAGAAACAGGAGAAGCCGAAGAAGCAGAAGCAGAATCTGAAGCAGAAGGAGAAACAGAAGAAGCACAATCTGAAGGAGAAGCAGAAGAAACAGAAATAGTAGAATAAGCAGAAGCAGAAGCAGCAGTAGAAGCTGAAGGAGAAGGCTAAAGAGAAGGTTAGGATTAGGAGAAGCAAAAGGATAAGCAGAAGCAGAAAGAGACGCAGAAGGAGAAGCAGCACGAGAAGTAAGAGAAGCAGAAGCAGGAGAAGCAGGAGAAACAGAAGACCAGGAAGCAGAATGAGAAGGAGAAATTGAAGCAGAAGCAGAATGAGAAGCAGAAGCAGAAGGAAAAGCAGAAGGAGAAGCAGAAGAAACAGAAGAAGCAGAGGCAGTAGCAGAAGAAGG
This sequence comes from Dipodomys ordii, assembly GCF_000151885.1. Lineage (NCBI taxonomy): Eukaryota > Metazoa > Chordata > Mammalia > Rodentia > Heteromyidae > Dipodomys > Dipodomys ordii. The sequence goes on along the minus strand of NW_012289000.1, from coordinate 3,605 downwards.
AGAAGATGCAGAAGCAGAAGGAAAAGCAGAAGAACGAGAAGGAGAAGGAGAAGCAGAAAGAGAAGCAGAAGAAGGACAAGGAGAAGGAAAAGCAGCAGGAGAAGCAGAAAGAGCAGCAGAAGGGGAAGTAGGAGATGCAGAAACAGGAGAAGCAGAAGCAGAAGAAACAGGAGAAGTACAAGAAGCCGAAGCAGAAGGAGAAGCAGAAACAGAAGAAGCAGAAAGAGAAGGAGGGGAAGCAGAAGAAGCAGAAGCAGGAGAAGCCTAAGCAGAAGAAACAGGAGAAGCCGAAACAGAAGAAGCACAATCTGAAGCAGAAGCAGAAGAAACAGAAATAGTAGAATAAGCAGAAGTAGAAGCAGCAGGAGAAGCAGAAGAAGAAGACGGAGAAGGCAAAAGAGAAGGATTAGGAGTAGGAGAAGCAAAAGGATAAGCAGAAGCAGAAAGAGACGCAGAAGGAGTAGCAGCACGAGAAGTAGGAGAAGCAGGAGAAGCAGAAGCAGGAGAAGCAGAAGAAACAGAACACGCAGAAGCAGAATGAGAAGCAGAAGGAGAAATTGAAGCAGAAGCAGAAGGAGAAGCAGAAGCAGGAGAAGCATAAGAAGGAGAAGGAGAAGCAGAAAGAGAAGCACAACGAGAAGCAAGAGAAGCAGAAGCAGGAGAAGCAGAAGCAGAAGAAACAGAAGAAGGAGAAGAAGCAGAAGCAGAAGGAGAAGCAGAAACAGAAGGAAGAGCAGAAAGAGAAGCAGGAGAAGCAGAAGAAGCAGCAGCAGGAGAAGCAGAAGCAGAAGAAGCCGAAGAAGCAGAAGCAGAACCTGAAGCAGACGGGGAAGCAGGAGAAGCAGAAGAATCAGAATCTGGAGAAGCAGAAGGAGAAGCAGAAGCAGAAAGAGAAGCAAAAGCAGAAGGAGAAGCAGAAGAAACAGAAGAAGCAGAGGCAGTAACAGAAGAAGCAGAAGATGCAGAAGCAGAAGGAGAAGCAGAAGGAAAAGCAGAAGAACGAGAAGGAGAAGGAGAAACAGGAGAAGCAGAAAGAGAATCAGAAGAAGGAGCAGGAGAAGGAAAAGCAGCAGGAGAAGCAGAAAGAGCAGCAGAAGGAGAAGGAGGAGATGCAGAAACAGGAGAAGCAGAAGCAGAAGAAACACGAGAAGGACAAGAAGCAGAAGCAGAAGGAGAAGCAGAAACAGAAGGAGAAGCAGAAAGAGAAGGAGGGGAAGCAGAAGAAGCAGAAGCAGGAGAGGCAGAAGCATAAGAAACCGAAGAAGCAGAAGCAGAACCTGAAGCAGAAGGAGAAGAAGGAGAAGCAGAAGAAGCAGCATCTGGAGAAGCAGAAGGAGAAGCAGAAAGAGAATCAAAAGCAGAAGGAGCAGCAGAAGAAACAGAAGAAGTAGAAGCAGTAGCAGTTGTAGCAGAAGCAGAAGGAGAACCAGAAGAAAAAGCAGAAGAACAAGAAGGAGAAGGAGAAACAGAAGGAGAATCAGAAGGAGAAGCAGAAAGAGAAGCAGGTAAAGCGGAAGAAGAAGAAGCAGAAGGAGAAGCAAAAGGAGAAGTAGAAGAAGGAGAAGGAGAAGCAGAAGCAGAAGAAGATGCAGAAGGAGAAGCAGGAGAAGCAGAAGAAGCCGAAGCAGAAGGAGAAGCAGGAAAAGCAGAAGAAGCAGAAGCAAAAGGAGAAGCAAAAAAAGGAGGAGGAGAAGGAGAAGCAGAAGCAGAAGAAGAAGCATAAGGACAAGCACAAACAGAAGGAGATGCAGAAGGAGAAGCAGGAGAAGCAGAAGAATCAGAAGCTGAAGGAGAAGCAGAAGTAGGAGAATGAGGAGAAGCAGAAGCAGAAAGAGAATCAGAAGCCGAATGAGAAGCAGAAAGAGAAGCAGTTGAAGCACAAGAAGCAGAAGCAGGAGAAGCCGAAAGAGAAGAAGCAGAAACAGAAGCAGAAGTAGAAGCAGAAGCAGAAGGAGAAGCAGCAGAAGAAGTAGAACCAGAAATTCAGGTACTAGAAACAGAAGAAGCAGAAGCAGAAGGAGAAGCAAAAAGAGAAGCAGAAGGAGAAGGAGAAGAAGCAGCAGAAGGAGAAGCAGCAGAAGAAGCAGAAAAACAAGCAGGAGAAGCAGAAGCACAAAGAGAAGTAGAAGCAGAAGAAGCAGAAGAAGCAGAAGCAGTAGAAGCATAAGAAGTAGAAGCAGGAGAAGCAGAAGCAGAAGAAAAAGAAGAAGCATAAGAAGCAGAAGCAGAAGCAGAGGGAGAAACAGAAGAAGGAGAAGGAGCAGCAGACGGTGAAGCAGAAGGAGATGCAGAAACAGAAAGAGAAGCAGAAACAGAAGGAGAAGAAGAAGGATTAGTTGGAGAACCAGAAGAAGCAGAAGCACAAAGAGAAGCAGAAGAAGGAGAAGGAGAATGAGAAGGAAGGGCAGCAGAAGGAATAGCGGAAGCAGAAGGAGAAGCAGAAGCAGAATGAGAAGCAGAAAGAGAACCAGTAGAAACAGAAGAAGCAGGAAAAGCAGAAGCAGACGAAAGAGAAGAAGAAGAAGAAGAAGAAGAAGAAGAAGAAGAAGAAGAAGAAGAAGAAGAAGAAGAAGAAGAAGAAGAAGAAGAAGAAGAAGAAGAAGAAGAAGAAGAAGAAGAAGAAGAAGCATAAGGAGAAGCAGTAAAAGCAGAACAAGAAGAAGCAGGAGAAGCAGAAGATAAAGAATAAACAAATGAAGCATAAGCAGAAGCAGTGGGAGAAGCAGAAGAAGGAGAAGGAGAAGGAGCAGCAGAAAGAGAAGCAGAAGCAGAAAGAGAAGCAGAAACAAAAGGAGAACAAGAAGGAGAAGCAGGACAATCAGAAGAAGCAGAAGTAGAAGCAGAAAGAGGAGAAGAAGGAGAAGCAGAAGTAGAATCAGAAGAAGCAGAAGAAGAACAAGCAGAAGAAACAGAAGCAAAAGAAACAGAAGAAGGAGAAGAGCAGAAGCAGAAGCAGAAGGAGAAGCAGAAGCAGAAGGAGAAGCAGAAAGAGAAGCATGAGAAGTAGAAGAAGCAGGAGAAGCAGAAGCAGAAGAAACAGGAGAAGCCGAAGAAGCAGAAGCAGAATCTGAAGCAGAAGGAGAAACAGAAGAAGCACAATCTGAAGCAGAAGCAGAAGAAACAGAAATAGTAGAATAAGCAGAAGCAGAAGCAGCAGGAGAAGCAGAAGAAGAAGACGGAGAAGGCGAGAGAGAAGGATTAGGAGTAGGAGAAGCAAAAGGATAAGCAGAAGCAGAAAGAGAAGCAGAAGGAAAAGCAGCACGAGAAGTAGGAGAAGCAGGAGAAGCAGAAGCAGGAGAAGCAGAAGAAACAGAACACGCAGAAGCAGAATGAGAAGCAGAAGGAGAAATTGAAGCAGAAGCAGAAGGAGAAGCAGAAGCAGAAGGAGAAGCAGAAGAAGGAGAAGGAGAAGCAGAAAGAGAAGCAGAACGAGAAGCAGGAGAAGCAGAAGCAGGAGAAGCAGAAGCAGAAGAAACAGAAGAAGGAGAAGAAGCTGAAGGAGAAGATGATGCAGAATCAGAAGGAAAAGCAGAAAGAGAAGCAGGAGAAACAGATGAAGTAGCAGCAGGAGAAGCAGATGTAGAAGATGCAGAAGAAGCAGAAGA
>NW_012288999.1:0-10424 GCF_000151885.1 Dipodomys ordii | reverse complement strand
GAAGCAGAATGAGAAGTTGTTAGGAGAAATTGAAGCAGAAGCAGAAGGAGAAGCAGAAGCAGAAGGAGAAGCAGAAGAAGGAGAAGGAGAAGCAGATAGAGAAGCAGAACGAGAAGCAGGAGAAGCAGAAGCAGGAGAAGCAGAAGCAGAAGAAAGAGAAGAAGGAGAAGAAGCAGAAGCAGAAGGAGAAGCAGAAACAGAAGGAAAAGCAGAAAGAGAAGCAGGAGAAGCAGAAGAAGCAGCAGGAGGAGAAGCAGAAGCAGAAGAAGCCGAAGAAGCAGAAGAAGAACCTGAAGCAGAAGGAGAAGCAGGAGAAGCAGAAGAAGCAGAAGCTGGAGAAGCAGAAGGAGAAGCAGAAGCAGAAAGAGAAGCAAAAGCAGAAGGAGAAGCAGAAGAAACAGAAGAAGCAGAGGCAGTAGCAGAAGAAGCAGAAGATGCAGAAGCAGAAGGAGAAGCAGAAGGAAAAGCAGAAGAACGAGAAGGAGAAGGAGAAGGAGAAACAGAAGGAGAAGAAGAAAGAGAAGCAGAAGAAGGAGCAGGAGAAGGAAAAGCAGCAGGAGAAGCAGAAAGAGCAGCAGAAGGAGAAGCAGGAGATGCAGAAACAGGAGAAGGAGAAGCAGAAGAAACAGGAGAAGGACAAGAAGCAGAAGCAGAACCTGAAGCAGAAGGAGAAGCAGGAGAAGCAAAAGAAGCAGTATCTGGAGAAGCAGAATGAGAAGCAGAAGCGGAAAGAGAATCAAAAGCAGATGGAGAAGCAGAAGAAACAGAAGAACAGAAGCAGTAGCAGTTGCAGCAGTAGGAGAAGCAGAAGGAAAAGCAGAAGAACGAGAAGGAGAAGGAAAAACAGAAGGAGAAGCAGAAAGAGAATCAGAAGGAGAAGCAGAAGAAGCAGAAGGAGAAGCAGAAGCAGAAGAAGAAACATAAGGACAAGCACAAGCAGAAGGAGATGCAGAAGGAGAAGCTGGAGAAGCAGAAGAAGCAGAAGCAGAAGAAGAAGTAGAAGCAGGAGAAGGAAAAAGAAGAGCAGCAGAAGCAATAGGAGAAGCAGAAGATGAAGCAGAAGCAGAATGAGAAACAGAAAGAGAAGCAGTAGAAGCAGAAGAAGCAGGAAGAGCAGAAGCAGAAGAAAGAGAAGAAGAAGAAAAAGAAGAAGCAGAAGAAGAAGAAGAAGAAGAAGAAGAAGAAGAAGAAGAAGAAGAAGAAGAAGAAGAAAGAGAAGCATAAGGAGAAGCATAAGGAGAAGCAGTAGAAGCAGAAGAAGCAGAAGCAGGAGAAGCAAAAGCAGAAGAAAAGGAATAAGCATAAGAAGCAGAATCAGAGGAAGAAGCAGTAGGAACAGGAGAAGGAGAAGCAGAAGGAGAATCAGAAGGAGAAGAAGGAGAAGCAGAAGTAGAAGAAGTAGCAGAAGGAGAAGCAGAAGAAGTTGCAGAAGGAGAAGCAGGAGAAGTAGAAGAAGCAGAAGCAGAAGTAGGAGAAAAAGAAGGAGAAGGAAGGGCAGCAGAAGCAATAGGAGAAGCAGAAGGAGAAGCAGAAGCAGAATGAGAAGCAGAAAGAGAAGCAAAAGAAGCAGAAGAAGCAGGAAAAGCAGAAGCAGAAGAAAGAGAAGAAGCAGCAGCAGCAGCAGCAGAAGCAGAAGAAGAAGAAGAAGAAGAAGAAGAAGAAGAAGAAGAAGAAGAAGAAGAAGAAGAAGAAGAAAAAGAAGAAGAAGAAGAAAAAGAAGAAGAAGAAGAAGAACACAAAGAAGAAGAAGAAGAAGAAGCATAAAGAGAAGCATAAGGAGAAGCATAAGGAGAAGCAGTAGAAGCAGAAGAAGCAGAAGCAGGAGAAGCAGAAGCAGAAGAAAAAGAATAAGCAAAAGAAGCAGAAACAGAAGCAGTTGGAGAAGCAGAAGAAAGAGAAGGAGAAGGAGCAGCAGAAGGAGAAGTTGAAGCAGAAATAGAAGCAGAAACAGAAGGAGAAGAAGAACGAGAAACAGGAGAATCAGAAGAAGCAGAAGTAGAAGCAGAAAGAGGAGAAGAAGGAGAAGCAGAAGTAGAATCAGAAGAAACAGAAGAAGAAGAAGCAGAAGAAACATAAGCAAAAGAAACAGAAGAAGGAGAAGAGCAGAAGAAGAAGCAGAAGGAGAAACAGAAGCAGAAGGAGAAGCAGAAAGAGAAGCAGGAGAAGCAGAAGAAGCAGGAGAAGCAGAAGCAGAAGAAACAGGAGAAGCCGAAGAAGCAGAAGCAGAATCTGAAGCAGGAGAAACAGAAGAAGCACAATATGAAGCCGAAGCAGAAGAAACAGAAATAGTAGAATAAGCAGAAGCAGCAGGAGAAGCAGAAGAAGAAGACGGAGAAGGCGAGAGAGAAGGAGTAGGAGTAGGAGAAGCAAAAGGATAAGCAGAAGCAGAAAAAGAAGCAGAAGGAGAAGCAGCACGAGAAGTAGGAGAAGCAGGAGAAGCAGAAGCAGGAGAAGCAGAAGAAACAGAAGACGCAGAAGCAGAATGAGAAGCAGAAGGAGAAATTGAACCAGAAGCAGAAGGAGAAGCAGAAGCAGAAGGAGAAGCATAAGAAGGAGAAGGAGAAGCAGAAAGAGAAGCAGAACGAGAAGCATGAGAAGCAGAAGCAGGAAAAGCAGAAGCAGAAGAAACAGAAGAAGGAGAAGAAGCAGAAGCAGAAGGAGAAGCAGAAGCAGAAGGAAAAGTAGAAAGAGAAGCAGGAGAAGCAGAAGAAGCAGCAGCAGGAGAAGCAGAAGCAGAAGAAGCCGAAGAAGCAGAAGCAGAACCTGAAGCAGCAGGAGAAGGAGGAGAAACAGAAGAAGTAGAACCTGGAGAAGCAGAAGGAGAAGCAGAAGCAGAAAGAGAAGCAAAAGCAGAATGAGAAGCAGAAGAAACAGAAGAAGGAGAGGCAGTAGCAGAAGAAACAGAAGATGCAGAAGCAGAAGGAGAAGCAGAAAGAAAAGCAGAAGAACGAGAAGGAGAAGGACAAGGAGAAACAGAAGGAGAAGCAGAAAGAGAAGCAGAAGAAGGAGCAGGAGAAGGAAAAGCAGCAGGAGAAGCAGAAATAGCAGCAGAAGGAGAAGCAGGAGATGCAGAAACAGGAGAAGCAGAAGCAGAAGAAACAGGAGAAGGACAAGAAGCAGAAGCAGAAGCAGAACCTGAAGCATAAGGAGAAGCATAAGGAGAAGCATAAGGAGAAGCAGTAGAAGCAGAAGAAGCAGAAGCAGGAGAAACAGAAGCAGAAGAAAAAGAATAAGCAATAGAAGCAGAAGCAGAAGCAGTGGGAGAAGCAGAAGAAGGAGAAGGAGAAGGAGCAGCAGAAGGAGAAGTTGAAGCAGAAATAGAAGCAGAAACAGAAGGAGAAGAAAAACGAGAAACAGGAGAATCAGAAGAAGTAGAAGTAGAAGCAGAAAGAGGAGAAGAAGGAGAAGCAGAAGTAGAATCACAAGAAACAGAAGAAGAAGAAGCAGAAGAAACAGTAGCAAAAGAAACAGAAGAAGGAGAAGAGCAGAAACAGAAGCAGAAGGAGAAGCAGAAGGAGAAGGAGAAGCAGAAAGAGAAGCAGGAGAAGCAGAAGAAGCAGGCGAAGCAGAATCAGAAGAAACAGGAGAAGCCGAAGAAGCAGAAGCAGAATCTGAAGCAGGAGAAACAGAAGAAGCACAATCTGAAGCAGAAGCAGAAGAAACAGAAATAGTAGAATAAGCAGAAGCAGAAGCAGCAGGAGAAGCAGAAGAAGAAGTCGGAGAAGGCGAAAGAGAAGGAGTAGGAATAGGAGAAGCAAAAGGATAAGCAGAAGCAGAAAGAGACGCAGAAGGAGAAGCAGCACGGGAAGTAGGAGAAGCAGGAGAAGCAGAAGCAGGAGAAGCAGAAGAAACAGAAGACGCAGAAGCAGAATGAGAAGCAAAAGGAGAAATTGAAGCAGAAGCAGAAGCAGAAGGATAAGTCGAAGCAGAAGGAGAAGCAGAAGAAGGAGAAGGAGAAGCAGAAAGAGAAGCAGAACGAGAAGCAGGAGAAGCAGTAGCAGGAGAAGCAGAAGCAGAAGAAGCAGAAGAAGCCGAAGAAGCAGGAGAAGAAGTAGAAGGAGAAGCAGAAGAAGCAGAATCTGGAGAAGCAGAAGGAGAAGCAGAAGCAGAAAGAGAAGAAAAAGCAGAAGGAGAAGCAGAAGAAACAGAAGAAGCAGAGGCAGTAGCAGAAGAAGCAGAAGATGCAGAAGCAGAAGCAGATGGAAAAGCAGAAGAACGAAAAGTTGAAGGAGAAACAGAAGGAGAAACAGAAAGAGAAGCAGAAGAAAGAGCAGGAGAAGGAAAAGCAGCAGGAGAAGCAGAAAGAGCAGCAGAAGGAGAAGCAGGAGATGCAGAAACAGGAGAAGCAGAAGCAGAAGATACAGGAGAAGGACAAGAAGCAGAAGCAGAAGGAGAAGCAGAAACAGAAGGAGAAGCAGAAAGAGAAGGAGGGGAAGCAGAAGAAGCAGAAGCAGGAGAAGCAGAAGCATAAGAATCCGAAGAAGAAGAAGCAGAACCTGAAGCAGAAAGAGAAGCAGGGGAAGCAGAAGAAGCAGAATATGGAGAAGCAGAATGAGAAGCTCAAGGAGAAGCAGAAGCGGAAAGAGAATCAAAAGCAGAAGTAGAAGCAGAAGAAACAGAAGAAGCAGTAGCAGTTGCAGCAGAAGCAGAAGGAGAAGCAGAAGGAAAAGCAGAAGAACGAGAACAAGAAGGAGAAACAGAAGCAGAAGCAGAAGGAGAATCAGAAGGAGAAGCAGAAGAAGCAGAAGTAGAAGCAGAAACAGAAGAATAAGCATAAGGACAAGCACAAGCAGAAGGAGATGCAGAAGGAGAAGCATGAGAAGCAGGAGAAGCAGAAGCAGAAGAAGATGTAGAAGTAGGAGAAAGAGAAGGAAGAGCAGCAGAAGCAATAGGAGAAGCAGAACCAGAAGGAGAAGCAGAATGAGAAGCAGAAAGAGAAGGAGTAGAAGCATAAGAAGCAGGAAAAGAAGGAGCAGAATAAAGAGAAGACGAAGAAGAAGAAGAAGAAGAAGAAGAAGAAGAAGAAGAAGAAGAAGAAGAAGAAGAAGAAGAAGAAGAAGAAGAAGAAGAAGAAGAAGAAGAAGAAGAAGAAGAAGAAGACGAAGAAGAAGAAGAAGAAGAAGAAGAAGAAGAAGAAGAAGAAGAAGAAGAAGAAGAAGAAGAAGAAGAAGAAGAAGAAGAAGAAGAAGAAGAAGAAGCATAAGGAGAAGCATAAGGAGAAGCAGTAGAAGCAGAAGAAGCAGAAGCAGGAGAAGCAGAAGCAGACGAAAAAGAATAAGCAAAAGAAGCAGAAGCAGTGGGAGAAGCAGAAGAAGGAGAAGGAGAAGGAGCAGCAGAAGGAGAAGCAGAAGCAGAAAGAGAAGCAGAAAAAGAAGGAGAACAAGAAGGAGAAGCAGGAGAATCAGAAGAAGTAGAAGCAGAAAGAGAAGGAGAAGAAGGAGAAGCAGAAATAGAATCAGAAGAAACAGAAGTAGAAGCAGAAGAAACAGAAGCAAAAGAAACAGAAGAAGGAGAAGAGCAGAAGCAGAAGCAGAAGGAGAAGCAGAAGCAGAAAAAAAAGCAGGAGAAGCAGAAGAAGCAGGAGAAGCAGAAGGAGAAGAAACAGGAGAAGACGAAGAAGCAGAAGCAGAATCTGAAGCAGAAGGAGAAACAGAAGAAGCACAATCTGAAGCCGAAGCAGAAGAAACGGTAATAGTAGAATAAGCAGAATCAGAAGCACCAGGAGAAGCAGAAGAAGAAGACGGAGAAGGCGAGAGAGAAGGATTAGGAGTAGGAGAAGCAAAAGGATAAGCAGAAGCAGAAAGAGACGCAGAAGGAAAAGCAGCACGAGAAGTAGGAGAAGCAGAAGCAGGAGAAGCAGGAGAAACAGAAGACGCAGAAGCAGAATGAGAAGCATAAGGAGAAATTGAAGCAGAAGCAGAAGGAGAAGCAGAAGCAGAAAGAGAAGCAGAAGAAGGAGAAGGAGAAGCAGAAAGAGAAGCAGAAAGAGAAGCAGAACGAGAAGCAGGAGAAGCAGAAGCAGGAGAAGCAGAAGCAGAAGAAACAGAAGAAGGAGAAGAAGCAGAACAGAAGGAGAAGCAGAAACAGAAGGAGAAGCAGAAAGAGAAGTAGGGGAAGCAGAAGAATCAGAAGCAGAACCTGAAGTAGAAGGAGAAGCAGGAGAAGGAGAAGAAGCAGAATCTGGAGAAGCAGGAGGAGAAGCAGAAGCAGAAAGAGAAGAAAAAGCAGAAGGAGAAGCAGAAGAAACAGAAGAAGCAGAGGCAGTAGCAGAAGAAGCAGAAGATGCAGAAGCAGAAGGAGAAGCAGAAGGAAAAGCAGAAGAACGAGAAGGAGAAGGAGAAGGAGAAACAGAAGGAGAAGCAGAAAGAGAAGCAGAAGAAGGAGCAAGAGAAGGAAAAGTAGCAGGAGAACCAGAAAGAGCAGCAGAAGGAGAAGCAGGAGATGCAGAAACAGGAGAAGCAGAAGCAGAAGAAACAGGAGAAGGACAAGAAGCAGAAGCAGAAAGAGAAGCAGAAACAGTAGGAGAAGCAGAAAGAGAAGGATGGGAAGCAGAAGAAGCAGAAGTAGGAGAAGCAGAAGCATAAGAATCCGAAGAAGTAGAAGCAGAACCTGAAGCAGAAGGAGATGCTGGAGAAGCAGAAGAAGCAGAATCTGGAGAAGCAGAAGGAGAAGCAGAAGGAGAAGCAGAAGCGGAAGGAAAATCAAAAGCAGAAGGAGAAGCAGAAGAAACAGAAGAAGTAGAAGGAGTAGCAGTTGTAGCAGAAGCAGAAGGAAAAGAAGAAGAACAAGAAGGAGAAGGAGAAACAGAAGGTAAAGCAGAAGGAGAAGCAGAAAAAGAAGCAGTTAAAGCAGAAGAAGAAGAAGCAGAAGGAGAATCAGAAGGAGAAGCAGAAGAAGGAGAAGGAGAAGCAGAAGCAGAAGAAGATGCAGAAGAAGCAGAAGAAGCAGAAGCAGAAGGAGAAGGAGTAAAAGCAGAAGAAGCAGAAGCAAAAGGAGAAGCAAAAGAAGGAGAAGGAGAAGGAGAAGCAGAAGCAGAAGAAGAAGCATAAGCACAAGCACAAGCAGAAGGAGATGCAGAAGGAGAAGCAGGAGAAGCAGAAGAAGCAGAAGCTGAAGGAGAAGCAGAAGTAGGAGAAGTAGAAGGAGGAGAAGTAGAAGCAGAAGGACAAGCAGAAGCGGAATGAGAAGCAGAAAGAGAAGCAGGAGAAGCACAAGATGCAGAAGCAGGAGAAGCCGAAAGAGAAGAAGCAGAAGAAGCAGAAACAGAAGCAGAAGGAGAAGCAGAAGCAGAAGGAGAAGCAGCAGAAGAAGTAGAACCAGAAATTCAGGCAGGAGAAACAGAAGAAGCAGAAGCAGAAGAAGAAGCAAAAAGGGAAGCAGAAGGAGAAGTAGAAGACGCAGCAGAAGGAGAATCAGCAGAAGAAGCAGAAAAACAAGCAGGAGAAGCAGAAGCAGAAAGAGAATTAGAAGCAGAAGAAGCAGAAGCAGAAGAAGAAGCAGTAGAAGCATAAGAAGCAGAAGCAGGAGAAGCAGAAGCAGAAGAAAAAAAGAAGCATAAGAAGCAGAAGCCGAAGCAGAGGGAGAAAAAGAAGGAGAAGGAGCAGCAGAAGTTGAAGCAGAAGGAGATGCAGATGCAGAAAGAGAAGCAGAAACAGAAGGAGAAGGAGAAGTTGGAGAATCATAAGAAGCAGAAGCAGAAAGAGAAGCCGAAGAAGGAAAAGGAGAAGCAGAAGCAGAAGGACAAGCAGGAGAAGCAGAAGAAGCAGAAGCGGGAGAAGCAGCAGCAGAAGAAGAAACAGAAGAAGGAGAAGGAGCAGAAGGAGAAGCAGAAAGAGAAGCAGACGAAGCAGTAGCAGGAGGAGCAGAAGCAGAAGAAACAGAAGAAACCGAAGAAGCAGAAGGAAAACCTGAAGCAGAAGGAGAAGCAGAAGCAGGAGAAGCTGGAAAAGCAGAAGTAGAAGAAACAGAACAAACAGAAGAAGCAGAAGCAGAACGAGAAGCAGAAGAAGAAGAAGGAGAAAGAGAAGGATTAGGAGTAGGAGGAGCAGAAGCAGAATTAGAAGCAGAAAGAGAAGCAGAAGGAGAAACAGAAGAAGCAGAAGTAGGAGAAGCAGAAGCAGAAGCAGAATGAGAAGCACAAGAAGGAGAAATTGAAGGAGAAGGAGAATGGGACGGAGAAGCAGAAGGAAAAATAGGAGAAGCAGAAGAAGAAGAATCAGGAGAAGCAGAAGCAGAAGAAGGAGAAGAGCAGAAGCAGAAGGAGAAACAGAAGCGGAAGGAGAAGAAGAAGAAGCAGAAGCTGAAGCAGAAGAAGAAGAAACAGAAAAAGCAGAAGAAGCAGAAGAAGAAGCAGCAGGAGAAGCAGAAGAAGAAGAACGAGAAGGAGAAAGAGAAGGATTAGGAGTAGGAGAAACAGAAGGATAAGCAGAAGCAGAAAGAGAAGCAGGAGAAGCAGAAGACGCAGGAGAAGCAGAAGCAGAAGAAACAGGAGAAGCCGAAGAAGCAGAAGCAGAATCTGAAGCAGAAGGAGAAACAGAAGAAGCACAATCTGAAGCAGAAGACACAGAAATAGTAGAATAAGCAGAAGCAGAAGCAGCAGGAGAAGCAGAAGAAGAAGGAGGAGAAGGCGAAAGAAAAGGATTAGGAGTAGGAGAAGCAAAAGGATAAGCAGAAGCAGAAAGAGACGCAGAAGGAGAAGCAGCACGAGAAGTAGGAGAAGCAGAAGAAGCAGAAGTAGGAGAAGCAGAAGAAACAGAAGACGCAGAAGCAGAATGAGAAGCAGCAAAAGCAATTGAAGGAGAAGCAGAAGGAGAAGCAGAAGAAGGATAAGGAGAAGCAGAAAGAGAAGCAGAAAGAGAAGCAGAACGAGAAGCAGGAGTAGCAGAAGCAGGAGAAGCAGAAACAGAAGAAACAGAAGAAGGAGAAGAAGCAGAAGCAGAAGGAGAAGGAGAAACAGAAGGAAAAGCAGAAAGAGAAGCAGAAGAAACAAGAAAAGCAGAAGCAGAAGAAAGAGAAGAAGAAGAAGAAGAAGAAGAAGAAGAAGAAGAAGAAGAAGAAGAAGAAGAAGAAGAAGAAGAAGAAGAAGAAGAAGACGAAGACGAAGAAGACGAAAAAGAAGAAGAAGAAGAAGAAGAAGAAGAAGAAGAAGAAGAAGAAGAAGAAGAAGAAGAAGAAGAAGAAGAAGAAGAAGAAGAAACATAAGGACAAGCATATGGAGAAGCATAAGGAGAAGCATAAGGAGAAGCAGTAGAAAAAGAAGAAGCAGAAGCAGGAGAAGCAGAAGCAGACGAAAAAGAATAAGCAAAAGAAGCAGAAGCAGAAGCAGTGGGAGAAGCAGAAGAAGGAGAAGGAGAAGGAGCAGCAGAAGGAGAAGCAGAAGCAGAAAGAGAAGCAGAAACAGAAGGAGAACAAGAAGGAGAAGCAGGAGAATCAGAAGAAGCAGAAGTAGAAGCAGAAAGAGAAGGAGAAGAAGGAGAAGCAGAAGTAGCATCAGAAGAAACAGAAGAAGAAAAAGAAGCAAAAGAATCAGAAGAAGGAGAAGAGCAGAAGCAGAAGCAGAAGGAGAAGCAGAAGCAGAAGGAGAAGCAGAAAGAGAAGCAGGAGAAGCAGAAGAAGCAGGAGAAGCAGAAGCAGAAGAAACAGGAGAAGCCGAAGAAGCAGAAGCAGAATCAGAAGCAGAAGGAGAAACAGAAGAAGCTCAATCTAAAGCAGAAGCAGAAGAAACAGAAATAGTAGAATAAGCATAAGCAGAAGCACCAGGAGAAGTAGAAGAAGAAGACGGAGAAGGCGAGAGAGAAGGATTAGGAGTAGGAGAAGCAAAAGGAAAAGCAGAAGCAGAAAGAGACGCAGAAGGAAAAGCAGCACGAGAAGTAGGAGAAGCAGGAGAAGCAGAAGCAGGAGAAGCAGGAGAAACAGAAGACGCAGAAGCAGAATGAGAAGCATAAGGAGAAATTGAAGCAGAAGAAGAAGGAGAAGCAGAAGCAGAAGGAGAAGCAGAAGAAGGAGAAGGAGAAGCAGAAAGAGAAGCAGAACGAGAAGCAGGAGAAGCAGAAGCAGGAGAAGCAGAAGCAGAAGAAACAGAAGAACGAGAAGAAGCAGAAGGTGAAGCAGAAACAGAAGGAAAAGCAGAAAGAGAAGCAGGAGAAGCAGAAGAAGCAGCAGCAGGAGAAGCAGAAGCAGAAGAAGCCGAAGAAGAAGAAGCAGAACCTGAAGCAGAAGGAGAAGCAGGAGAAGCAGAAGAAGCAGAATCTGGAGAAGCAGAAGGAGAAGCAGAAGCAGAAATAGAAGCAAAAGCAGAAGGAGAAGCAGAAGGAGAAGCAGAAGAAACAGAAGAAGCAGAGGCAGTAGCAGAAGAAGCAGAAGATGCAGAAGCAGAAGGAGAAGCAGAAGTAAAATCAGAAGAACGAGAAGGAGAAGGAGAAGTA
>NW_012288998.1:0-7743 GCF_000151885.1 Dipodomys ordii | reverse complement strand
ACAGCGGGACACAGTGGGGACACAGTGGGACACAGCGGGACAAAGCGGGGGACACAGCGGGACACAGCAGGGGACACAGAGAGGACACATTGGACACAGCGGGGGACACAGTGAGGACACAGCGGGACACAGCCGGGGAAAAAGTGGGACACAGCGGGGACACAGCAGTGGACACAGCAGGACACAGCGGGGGACACAGCCGGACACAGCAGGGGAAACAGCGGGGGACACAGCGGGACACAGTGGGACACATTGCGGGACACATGGGGGACACAGCGGGACACAGCGGGGACACAGCGGAACTCAGCGGGGGACACAGCAGTATACAGCAGGACACAGTGGGGACACAGCAGGGACACAGCGGAAACACAGCTGGACAGAGCGGGGACACAGCTGGGGACACAATGGGACACATCTTGGGACACAGCGTGGGACACAGCGAGGACACAGCGGGACACAGCGGGACACACCGGGGACACAGCAGTAGACACAGCGGGAACCAGTGGGGGACACAGCGGGACACAGTGGGGACTCACCAGGGGACACAGCGGGGGACAAACTGGGACACCACGGGACACAGTGGGACACAGCGGGACACAGCGGGGACACTGCAGGGACAAAGCGGGACACAGCGGGGTACACAGCGGGACACAGCAGTGGACACAGCGGGGACACAGCGGGACACAGCGGGGGACACAGCGAGGACACAGCGGGTCACAGCGGGACACAGCGTGGGACACAGCAGGGACCAAGCGGGATATAGCGGGACACAGCGGAACACAGCAGGGGACACAGCGGGACACAGCAGGGGACCCAGCTAGGACACAGCGAGACACAGCGGGGGACACAGCTGGGGTCACAGCGGGACACAGCGGGGAACTCAGCGAGGACACTGCGGGACCCACCAGGACACAGCGTCGATACAGCAGGGACACAGTGTTACACAGCGTGGTACCCAGCTGTGGACACAACGGGACAGAGTGGGGGCACAGCGAGACACAGCGGGACACAGCGAGGACACAGCGGGACACATTGGTGACACAGCGGGGGACATAGCAGGACACAGCAGCGGACACAGCGGGGGACACAGCGCGACACAGCGGGGGACACAATGGGGACACAGCGGGACACAGCAGGGGACACAGCGAGGACACAGCGGAACATAGCGGGGGACACAGAGAGGACACAGCGGGACACAGCGAGACAAAGCGGGACACAGCGTGGACACAGCAGTAGACACAGCGGGACATAGCAGGGGACACAGCTGTGGACACAACTGGACACAATAGGGGACACAGCGAGGAGAGAGCGGGACACAGCGGGACAAAGCGGGGACACAGCGTCGATACAGCGGGGACACAGCGAGACCCCGCGGGCAACACAGGAAGGAAACAGCGGGACCCAGTGGGACACAGCGTCGATACAGCGGGACACAACGGGGTACACAGCTGGGGACACAACAGGACACAGCGGGGGACACAGCGGTACACAGCGGGACATAGCGGGGGACACAGCGGGACCCAACGGGAGACCCAGCGAGGACACAGCGGGACACAGCGGGGGCCACAGGGGGACACAGCGGGGGACACAGCGGGACACAGCGGGGAACACAGCGAGGACACAGCGGGGGACACAGCGGGACACAGTGTCGATACAGCGGGCACACAGCGTTACACAGCGTGGTACACAGCTGTGGACACAACGGGACACAGTGGGGGCACAGCGGGACACAGCAGGACACAGTGGGACACAGCGGGGAAAAAGCGTGAGACACAGCGGGGGACAGAGCTGGAGACAGCAGGGGACACAGCGAGGACACAGCAGGACACAGCGTTGACACAGCGGGGTCTCAGCGGGGGACACAGCGGGAGACAAAGAGGGACACCACGGAACACAGCGGGACACAGCAGGAAACAGCAGTGATACTGCGTGTACACAGTGGGACACAGCGGGGGACACAGCGGGACACAGAGGGGGACAGAGCGGGACACAGTGGGGGACAGAGCGTGGGACACAGCGAGACACAGAGGGGACAAAGCTGGTCACAGCGGGGTACACAGAGGGACAAAGCGGGGACGCAGTAGGGAAACAGCGTGACACAGCAGGCACAGCGGGACACAGCGGGGGACACAGCAAGGACACAGCGGCACACAGCATGGGACACAGCAAGGACACAGTGGGACACAGCGGGGGACACAGCGGGACATAGCAGGGGACACAGCGGGGGACACAGCGGGACACAGCGGCACACCGCGGGGTACACAGGGAGGACACAGCGGTACATAGCGGGGGACAGAGCGAGGACACATTGGGACACAGCGGGGACACAGTGGGACTCAGCAGGGGACACAGCATTACACAGCGGGACACAGGGGGACACAGCGGGGACACAGCAGGGACACAGCGGGGGACACAGCGGGAAACAGTGGGGGACACAGAGGGGTACACAGCGGGGAAAACTGTGAGGCCAAAGCAGAACACAGCGGGCACACAGCGTTACACAGCGTGGTACACACTGTGGACACAACGGGACACAGTGGGGGCACAGCCGGACACACGGGACAAAGTGGGACACAGTGGGGACAAAGCGTGAGACACAGCGGGGGACAGAGAGGGAGACAGCAGGGGACACAGCGAGGAAACAGCGGGACACAGCGGTGACACAGCGGGGACTCAGCGGGGGACACAGTGGGACACAGCGGGGGACACAGCGGGACACAGCGCGGGACACTGCGGGACACAGTGTGGGACAGAGCGTGGGACACAGCGAGACACAGCGGGGACAAAGCTGGACACAGCGGGGTACACAGAGGGACACAGCAGGGACACAGCGGGGAAACAGCGTGACACAAAAGACAAAGCTGGACACAGCGGGGTACACAGCGGGACACAGCGGACACACAGCGGGGACACAGAGGGACACAGCGGGACACAGCGGGGACAGAGCGGGAAACAGTCGGACACAGCGGGACACAGCGGGGGACACAGCGGGACACAGCGGGGGACACAGCGAGGACACAGAGGGAAACACTGCGAGGTCACAGCGGGGGACAAAGCGGAACAACACGGGACACAGTGTGACACAGTGGGACACAGCGGGGACACTGCAGGGGCACAGCGAGACAAAGCGGGCGACACAGCGAGACACAGCGGGGGACACAGCAGGGACCAGCAGGGGACAGAGAGGGGACACAGAGGGACACAGCGGGGGACACAGAGGGGTACACAGCGGGACACAGCCGGAAACACAGCGCGGACACAGCGGGACACACCGGGACACAGCGTCAATACAGCGGGGACAGAGAGGGTCACAGCAGGGACACAGCGGGACACAGTGGGCTACCCAGTGAGGACACAGCGGGACACAACAGAGGACACAGCAGGAACACAGCGGGTCACAGCAGGGAACACAGCGGGACACAGCAGGGGACACAGCGAGGACACAGCGGGTCACAGCGGGACACAGCGTGGGACAAAGCAGGAGACAGCGAGGGACAAA
This sequence comes from Dipodomys ordii, assembly GCF_000151885.1. Lineage (NCBI taxonomy): Eukaryota > Metazoa > Chordata > Mammalia > Rodentia > Heteromyidae > Dipodomys > Dipodomys ordii. Next base: position 4,244 of record NW_012288998.1, on the reverse strand, counting down.
GAGAGGACCCAGCTGGACACAGCGGGGTACACAGCGGGACACAGCGGGGGACACAGAAGGGTTCACAGCGGGACAAAGCGAGAAACACAGCGAGGTCACACCAGGGGCCAAAGCGGGACACCACGGGACACAGTGTGACACAGTGTGACACAGCGGGGACACTGCAGGGGCACAGCGGGACAAAGCGGGTGACACAGCGGGACACAGCGGGAGACACAGCGGGGACAGCAGGGGACAGAGAGGGGACACAGCGGGAAACACAAAGGGGGACAGCAGGTGACAGAGAGGGGACACAGCGGGACACAGCGGGAAAACAGCTGGACACAGCGGGGTACACAGCAGGACACAGGGGGCACACAGTGGGGACACAGCGGGGGACAAAACGGGACACAGCGGGTCACAGCGTGGGACACAGCGGGGGACACAGAGGGGTACACAGCGGGACACAGCAGGGAACACAGCGCGGACACAATGGGACACACCGGGACACAGCGGGACACAGCGGGACACAGCGGGACACAGCGGGGACACAGCGGGACACAGCGGGACACAGCTGGGAACACAGCGGGACACAGCGGGAACACAGCTGGACACAGGGGGTACACAGTGGGACACAGGGGGCACACAGTGGGGACACAGCGGGACACAGCGGGTCACAGTGGGGGACACAGCGGGGGACACAGCGGGGGACAGCAGAGGACAGAGAGGGGACACAGCGGCGATACAGAGGGGACGCATCTGGGGACACAGCATGGGACAAAATGGGACACCACGGGACACAGTGTTACACAGCGGGACACAGCGGGGACACTGCGGGACACAGCAAGATAAAGCGGGGGACACAGCGGGACACAGCGGGACACAGCGGGGGACAGCGGGGGACACAGCGGGACACAGTGGGCTACCCATTGAGGACACAGCGGGACACAACAGGGGACACAACGAGGACACAGCGGGGGACACAGCGGGGGACACAGCAGGACACAGTGGGGAACACAGCGAGGACACAGCGGGACACAACGGGACACAGCTTCGATATAGCGGGGAGGCATCGTTACATGGCATGGTACACACAGTGGACACAACGGGACACAGTGGGGGCACAGCGGGACAGAGCGGGACACAGTGGGACACAGCGGGGAGACAGCAGGGACACAGTGGGGGACACAGCGGGACACAGCGGGTCACAGCGGGGAACACAGCGGGACACAGCAGGGGACACAGCGAGGACACAGCGGGTCACAGCGGGACACAGCGTGGGACAAAGCAGGAGACAGCGAGGGACAAAGAGAGGACCCAGCTGGACACAGCGGGGTACACAGCGGGACACAGCGGGGGACACAGAAGGGTACACAGCGGGACAAAGCGAGAAACACAGCGAGGTCACACCGGGGGCCAAAGCGGGACACCACGGGACACAGTGTGACACAGTGTGACACAGCGGGGACACTGCAGGGGCACAGCGGGACAAAGCGGGCGACACAGCGGGACACAGCGGGACACAGCGGGAGACACAGCGGGGGACAGCTGGGGACAGAGAGGGGACACAGCGGGAGACACAAAGGGGGACAGCAGGGGACAGAGAGGGGACACAGCGGGACACAGCGGGAACACAGCTGGACACAGCGGGGTACACAGCGGGACACAGGGGGCACACAGTGGGGACACAGCGGGGGACAAAGCGGGACACAGCGGGTCACAGCGTGGGACACAGCGGGATACAGCGGGGGACAATGTATAACACAGCGGGTCACAGCGGGGGACACAGCCGGTACACAGCGGGGGACACAGAGGGGTACACAGCGGGACACAGCCGGGAACACAGCGCGGACACAGTGGGACAAACTGGGACACAGCGGGACACAGCGGTACACAGTGGTACACAGCGTGGGACACAGTGGGTTAAAGTGGGGTACATCAGCAGGACACAGCGTGACACAGCAGGGGACACAGCGGTACACAGCTTGAGACACAGCGAGGACAAAAGCGGGACACAGCTGGACATAGCGGGGACACAGCAGGGACACAGCAGGGACACAGCGGGGGACACAGCGGGGGACACAGCGGGACACAACGAGGAACACATCGAGGACACAGCGGGACCCAGCAGGACACAGCGTCGATACAGAGGGGACACAGCGGGACACAGCGGGGTACACAGCTGAGGACACAACGGGACACAGCGGTGGACACAGCGAGGACACAGCGGGACACAGCGGGGACACTGCGGGAACATAGCGGGACACAGCGGGTACAGAGCGGGACACAGCGGGGTCACAGAGTGGTACACAGCGGGACACATCGGGAAACAAAGCGAGGTCACAGCGGGGGACAAAGCGGGACAACACGGAACACAGTGTGACACAGCGGGACACAGCGGGACACAGCGGGGTACACAGAGGGACACAGCGGGCACACAGCGGGGACACAGCGGGACACAACGGGACACAGCGGGGACACAGTGGGACACAGCGGGACAAAGCGGCAGACACAGTGGGACACAGCAGGCACACAGCGGGGACACAGCGGGACACAGCGGGACACAACGGGGACACAACGGGGACTCAGCGGGGGACACAGCGGGACACAGCGGGGGACACAGTGGAACACAGCGGGGGACACTGCGGGACACAGTGTGGGATAGAGCGTGGGACACAGCGAGACACAGCAGGTACAAAGCTGGACACAGCGGGGTACACAGAGGGACACAGCAGGGATACAGCGGGGAAACAGCGAGGACACAGTGGCACACAGTGGGGGACACAGCAAGGACAGAGCGGGACACAGCGGGGGACAAAGCGGGACATAGCGGGGAACACAGCGGGGACACAGCGGGACACAGCGTGGGACACAGGAAGGACACAGAGGTACACAGCGGGGGACAGAGCGAGGACACATTGGGACACAGCGGGACTCAGCGGGGGACGCAGCAGTACACAGCGGGACACAGAGGGAAAAGAGCATGGACACAGCGGGGGACACAGCGAGACACAGCGGGGGACACAGAGGGATACACAGCGGGACACAGCGGGGAAAAAAGCGAGGCCACAGTGGAACACAGCGTGGGACACAGCGAGGACACAGCGGGACACAGCGGGACACAGTGGGGACAAAGCTGTAGACACAGCGGGACACAATGGCGGACACAGCGGGACACAGCGGGGGACACAGGGAGGACACAGCGGGACCCAGCGGGATCTAGCCTCGATACAGCGGGGACACAGGGACACAGCGAGGTACACAGCTGGGGACACAACAGGACACAGCGGGGGACACAGCGAGGACACAGCGGGACACAGCGGGACACAGCGGGACATTGCGGGAACATAGCGAGACACAGCGGGGTACAGAGCGGGACACAGCGGAACACAGCTGGGGACATAGCGGGGACACAGCGGGACACAGCGGGGGACACAGCGAGGACGCAGCGAGCACACAGCAGGACACAGCGGCCACACAGAGGGGACTCAGTGGGGGACACAGCGGGGGACAAAAAGGGACACCACGGGACACAGTGAGACACAGCGGGACACAGCGGGACACTGTGGGGACACAGTAGGACAAAGCGGGGGACACAGCGGGACACAACGGAACAAAGCGGGGGACAGAGCGGTGATAGTGTAGGGCCACAGCGGGACACCTCGGTGACACAGCTGGACACAGCGGGGTACACAGCGGTACACAGCGGGCACACAGCGGGGACACAGCGGGACACAGCGGGACACAGCGGGGACAGAGCGGGACACAGTCGGACACAGCGGGACACAGTGGGGGACACAGCGGGACACAGCGGGGGACCCAGCGAGGACACAGCAGGACACAGCGGGGTACACAGCGAGGACACAGCGGGGGACACAGCAGGGGACACAGCGGGACACAGCGAGGAACACAGCGAGGACACAGCGGGACACAACGTCGATACAGAGGGGACTCAGCGGAGGACACAGCGGGGGAAACAGCGGGGGACAGAGTGGGATACCACGGGACACAGTGTGACACAGCGGGACACAGCGGGGACACTGCGGGGACACAGCAGGACAAAGCGGGGGACATAGCGGGACACAGCGGCACACAGCGGGGGACACAGCCGGACACAGCGGGGGAAACAGTGGGGGACACAGTGGGACACGGAGGGACACAGCCGGGGACACATGGGGAACACAGCGGGACACAGCGGGGACACAGCGGGACTCAGCAGGGGACACAGCAGTACACAGCAGGACACAGCGGGGACACAGCAGGGA
>NW_012288997.1:0-1834 GCF_000151885.1 Dipodomys ordii | reverse complement strand
CGGGACACAATGGTGGACATCATGCGTGGACACAGCGGGGGCACAGGGTTTTGACACAGCGGGACCCAGTCGGGACCTCAGCCTCGATACAGCGGGGACACAGCGGGACACAGCGAGGTACATAAATGGGGACACAACAAGACACAGCTGGGGACACAGCGAGGACACAGCGGGACACTGCGAGAACATAGCGAGACACAGCGGGGTACAGAGCGGTACACAGCGGAACACAGCTGGGGACATAGCAGGGACACAGCGGGACACAGCGGGGGACACAGCGAGGACGCAGCGGGACACAGCGGAACTCAGCGGGGGACAAAGCGGGAGACAGCGGGGCACACAGAGAGCACACAGCAGGACACAACGGCCACACAGAGGGGACTCAGTGGGGGACACAGCGGGGGACAAAGAGGGACACCACGGGACACAGTGAGACACAGCGGGACACAGCGGGACACTGTGGGGACACAGTAGGACAAAGCGGGGGACACAGCGGGACACAACGGAACAAAGCGGGGGACAGAGCGGAGACAGAGTAGGGCCACAGCAGGACACCTCGGTGACACAGCTGGACACAGCAGGGTACACAGCGGGACACAGCGGGCACACAGCGGGGACACAGCGGGACACAGCGGGACACAGCGGGGACAGAGCGGGAAACAGTCGGACACAGCGGGACACAGTGGGGGACACAGCGGGACACAGCGGGGGACCCAGTGAGGACACAGCGGGACACAGCGGGGGACACAGCGAGGACACAGAGGGGGACACAGCAGGGGACACAGCGGGACACAGCGGGGAACACAGCGAGGACACAGCGGGACACAGCGGGACACAGCGTCGATACAGAGGGGACTCAGCGGAGGACACAGCGGGGGAAACAGCGGGGGACAAAGTGGGACACCACGGGACACAGTGTGACACAGCGGGACACAGCGGGGACACTGCGGGGACACAGCAGGACAAAGCTGGGACATAGCGGGACACAGCGGCACACAGCGGGGGACACAGCCGGACACAGCGGGGGAAACTGTGGGGGACACAGTGGGACACGGTGGGATACAGCGGGGGACACATGGGGAACACAGCGGGACACAGCGGGGACACAGCGGGACTCAGCGGGGGACACAGCAGTATACAGCAGGACACAGCGGGACACAGCGGGACACAGCAGGGAACACAGTGGGACACAGAGGGAGACACAGAGGGGTACACAGCGGGACACAGCTGGGAACACAGCGGGTCACAGCGGGACACAGCGGGAACACAGGTGGACACAGCGGGGTACACAGTGGGACACAGGGGGCACACAGTGGAGACACAGCGGGGGACACAGCGGGACACAGCGGGTCACAGCGGGGGACACAGCGGGGGACACAGCGGGGGACAGCAGAGGACAGAGAGGGGACACAGTGGGGAACACAGCGAGGACACAGCGGGACACAACGGGACACAGCGTCGATACAGCGGGGAGGCAGCGTTACACAGTGTGGTACACACTGTGGACACAACGGGACACAGTGGGGGCACAGCGGGACACAGCGGGACACAGTGGGACACAGCGGGGACAAAGCGTGAGACACAGCGAGGGACAGAGAGGGAAACAGCAGGGGACACAGCGAGGAAACAGCGGGACACAGAGGTGACACAGCGGGGACTCAGCGGGGGACACAGTGGGACACAGCGGGCGACACTGCGGGACACAGCGGGGGACACTTCGGGACACAGTGTGGGACAGAGCGTGGGACACAGCGAGACACAGGGGGGACCAAGCTGGACACAGCGGGGTACACAGAGGGACACAGCAGGGACACAGCGGGGAAACAGCGTGATA
>NW_012288996.1:0-11113 GCF_000151885.1 Dipodomys ordii | reverse complement strand
CAGCGTGACACATGAGGACCCAGCGGGGGACCCAGCATAGGACACAGTGGGACACAAATGGGGACACAGCAAGGACACAGCAGGACACAGCGTGAAAGAGCAGGACACAGCCTGGGACACAGCGGGACACAGCAGGGGACACAGGGGGACATAGCAGCTACACAGCAAAGACACACCAGGGACACACCGGGACACAGCGGGGACACAGCGGGGACACGGCAGGGGACACAGTGGGACACAGCAGGGGATACAGCGGGGACACAGAGGGGACATAGGGGGACACTGCGGGACACAGTGGGACACAGCGGGGACACAGAGGGACATAGCAGTTACACAGCGAGGACACACCAGGGACACAGCGGGACACAGCGGGGACACAGCGGGGACACAGCGGGGGACACAGTGGGGGACACAGCAGTAAACAGCATGGGACACAGCGGGACTCAGCGGGGGACACAGCAAAGAACACAGCGGGACACAGAGGGGGACACAGGGGAACACAGCGAGACAGAGCCGGTCACAGCTGGAGACACAGCGGGTGACACAGCGGGGAAAACAGCAGGAAACAGCGGGGGGACACAGCGAGGACACAGCAGGACACTGTGGGGGACACAGCGAGGACACAGCGTGACACACGGGGAAAGAGCGGGACACAGCGGGGGACCCAGCGAGGACACAGCGGGACACAAATGGGGACACAGAAAGGACACAGTGGGACACAGCGGGAAAGAGCGGGACACAGCAGGGAACACAGCCGGGGACACAGCGGGACACAGCAGGGGACACAGCGGGGACACAGCGGGACACAGTGTGGACACAGCGGGACACAGCGGGACACATCGGGGGACACAGCAATACACTGCAGGGTACACAGCGGGACAAAGTGGGACACAAAGGGACACAGCAGGGACACAGTGGGACACAGCGGGGGACAAAGCGGGGAACACAGGGGGACAGAGGGGGGACACAGCGGGGACGCAGCGGGACACAGCTGGGGACACAGCGGGGGACAGCGGTGACACACCGGCGGACAGCGGGGACACAGCGTGACACAGCGGGACACAGTGGAGGACACAGCGGGGGACACAGCGGGACACAGCTGGGGACACAGCGAGGACACAGCTGGACACAGCTGAGGACACAGCAGGGGACAGCGGTGACACACCGGCGGACAGCGGGGACACAGCGGGACACAGCGGGATACAGTGGGGGACACAGCAGGACACAGTGGGGGACACAGCAGGGTACACAGCGGGACACAGCTGGGGACACAGCGAGGACACAGCGGGACACAGCGGGGGACACAGCGGTGGACAGCGGGGACACACATGCAGACAGCGGGGTCACAACGGGACACAGAGGGATACACAGAGAGGACACAGCGTGACACATGGGGACACAGCGGGGGACACAGAGAGGACACAGCGGGACACAAATGGGGACACAGCAAGGACACAGCCTGACACAGCGGGAAAGAACGGGACACAGCGGGGGACACAGCCGGCGACACAGCGGGACACAGTGTGGACAAAGCGGGACACAGTGGGACACATCAGGGGACACAGCAGGACACTGCAGGGTACACAGCGGGACACAGCGGTACACAGCGGGACACAGCAGGGACACAGCGGGGTACACAGTGGGACACAGCGGGGTACACAGCGGGACACAGCGGGGACACAGCAGGGGCACAGAGGGAAACAGCGGGACACAGCGGGAGACAAAGCAGGACACACCGGGACACAGCGGGACACAGCGGGGGACACAGCGGAGGACACAGAGCTGCACACAGCGGGAGAGAGTGGAACACAGCACGGACACAGCAGGGACACAGCAGGACATAGCGGGGACAAAGCGAGGACAGAGCGGGACACAGAGGTACACAGCGAGGGACACAGCGGGGGACAGTGGGGACAAACCGGGGAACAACGGGGACACAGCGGGACACAGCTAGGACACAGCGGGGACACAGTGGGGACACAGCAGGGACACAGCAGGGGACACAGTGGGACACAGCGGGGATACAGCGGGACACAGCTAGGACACAGAGGGACACAGCAGGGACAAAGCGGGAACACAGCTGGGGACACAGTGGGGGACACAGCAGGGGACACAGCAGGGGACACAGCGGGACAGAGCGGGGGACACAGCAGGACTCAGCTGGGGGCACATCAAAGGACACAGCGGTTGACACAGCGGGGAAAACAGAGGGAAACAGCGCGGGACACAGCGGGCCACAGCAGGACACAGCGGGAGACACAGCAGGGGACACAGCGGGACACAGCGGGACCCAGCGGGGACAGAGCGGGGACAGAGCGGAACACAGCGGGGAACACAGCAGGGGACACAGCGGGGGACAGCGGGGACACAGAGGGACACAGCAGGACACAGCGTGGACACAGCAAGGACACAATGGGACACAGCGTGACACAGCGGGAGACACAGCAGGGGACACAGCGGGACACAGCGGGACACAGCGGGACACAGAGGGGACACAGCGGGGGACAGCAGGGAGACAGAGCGGGGACACAGCGGGGACACAGTGGGGACACAGCAGGGACACAGCAGGGACACAGCGGGGGACACAGCGGAGTACAAAGCGGGACACAACGGGGAACACAGTGAGGACACAGCGGGACCCAGCAGGACACAGCGTCGATACAGCGGAGACACAGCGGACACAGCGGGGTACACAGCTGGGGACACAACGGGACAGAGCAGGGGACACAGCGAGGACACAGCGGGACACAGCGGGTACACTGCGGGAACATAGCGGGACACAGCGGGGTACAGAGCGGTACACAGCGGGGTCACAGAGTGGTACACAGCGGGACACAGCGGGAAACACAACGAGGTCACAGCGGGGGACAAAGCGGGACAACAAGGGACACAGTGTGACACAGCAGGACACAGCGGGACACAGCAGGACACAGCGGGGGACACAGGGGGGACAGCAGAGGACAGAGAGATGACACAGCGGGACACAGCCGGGACACCGCTGGACACAGCAGGGTACACAGAGGGACACAGCGGGACACAGCGGGACACAGCGGGGACAGAGCAGGACAGAGCCTGACACAGCGAGGACACATTGGGCCACAGCGGGACACAGAGGAACTCAGCGGGAGACACAGCAGTACACAGCAGGACACAGTGTGACACAGCGGGGAGACAGCAGGGACACAGTGGGGGACACAGCGGGACACAGCAGGTCACAGCGGGGGACACAGCGGGACACAGCAGGGGACACAGAGGGGTACACAGCGGGACACAGCGGGGAACACAGCACGGTCACAGCGGGACAGAGCGGGACAAAGCATCGATACAGCGGGCACAGAGCGGGTCACAGCAAGGACACAGCGGGACACCGCGGGACACAGTGGGGGAAACAGGGGGACACAGCGGGAACACAGCGGGGACACAGCGGGACACAACGGGACACAGCGTAGGACACAGCGAGGACACAGTGGGTCACAGCGGGACACAGCGTGGGACAAAGCAGGAGACAGCGGGGGACACAGCGAGGACAGAGCTGGACACAGCGGGGTACACAGCGGGACACAGCGGAGGACACAGAAGGGTACACAGTGGGACACAGAGAGAAACACAGCGAGGTCACAGCGGGGGCCAAAGCAGGACAACACGGGACACAGTGTGACACAGTGGGATACAGCGGGGACACTGCAGGGGCACAGCGGGGCAAAACGGGCGACACAGCGGGAGTCAAAGCGGGAGACAGCGGGGGACACAGCGTGGACACAGGGGGACACAGCGGCGATACAGAGGGGACTCAGCGGGGGACACAGCGTGGGACAAAGTGGGACACCACGGGACACAGTGTGACACAGCGGGACACAGCGGGGACACTGCGGGACAAAGCAGGACAAAGCGGGGGACACAGCGGGACACAGCGGGACACAGCGGGGGACACAGCGGGGGACAGCGGAGACAGAGATTGGCCACAGCGAGACAAAGCGGTGACACAGCTGGACACAGCGGGGTACACAGCGGGACACAGCGGGCACACAGCGGGGACACAGCGGGACACAGCGGGACACAGCGGGGGACACAGGGAGGACACAGCGGGACACAGCGGGGGACAGAGCGAGGACACATTGGGACACAGCGGGATTCAGCGGGGGACACAGCAGTACACAGCGGGACAAAGCGGGACACAGCGGGGACACAGCAGAGACACAGCGGGGGACACAGCTGGGGACACAGAGGGACACAGCGGGGGACACAGGGATGACAGAGCAGGACCCAGCGGGACCCAGCGTGGATACAGCAGAAACCCAGTTGGACACAGCAGGACACAGCGGGGACACAGCAGTAGACACAGCGGGACACAGTGCCGGACACAGCGGGACACAGCGGGGGACAAAGGGAGGACACAGCGGGACCCAGCGGGACCCAGCGTCGATACAGCAGGGACACAGCGGGACACAGTGGGGTACACAGCTGGTGACACAGCGAGGACACAGCGGGACACAGCGGGGACACAGCGGGACACAGCGGGGGACACAGCGGAACACAGCGTGGGACACAGTGAGGACACAGCAGGACACAGCGGGACACAGCGGCGACACAGCAGGGACACAGCAGGGACACAGCGGGACACAGCGGGGACACAGGGATGACAGAGCAGGACCCAGCGGGACCCAGCGTGGATACAGCAGAAACCCAGTTGGACACAGCAGGACACAGCAGGGACACAGCAGTAGACACAGCGGGACACAGTGCCGGACACAGCGGGACACAGCGGCGGACAAAGGGAGGACACAGCGGGACCCAGCGGGACCCAGCGTCGATACTGCAGGGACACAGCGGGACACAGTGGGGTACACAGCTGGGGACACAGCGAGGACACAGCGGGGCACAGCGGGGACACAGCGGGACACAGCGGGACACAGCGGGGGACACAGCGGAACACAGCGTGGGACACAGCGAAGACACAGCAGGACACAGCGGGATACAGCGGCGACACAGCAGGGACACAGCAGGGACACAGCGGGGACACAGTGGGGGCACAGCGGGACACAGCGGGACACAGTGGGACACAGCGGGGACAAAGCGTGAGACACAGCGGGGTACAGAGCTGGAGACAGCGGGGGACACAGCCAGGACACAGGGGGACACAGCGTTGACACAGCGGGGTCTCAGCGGGGGACACAGCGGGAGACAAAGAGGGACACCACGGAACACAGCGGGACACAGCAGGAAACAGCAGTGACACTGCGGGGACACAGTGGGACACAGCGGGGGACACAGCGGGACACAGAGGGGGACAGAGCGGGACACAGTGGGGGACAGAGCGTGGGACACAGCGAGACACAGCGGGGACAAAGCTGGACACAGCGGGGTACACAGAGGGACACAGCGGGGACGCAGCGGGGAAACAGCGTGACACAGCAGGACACAGCGGGACACAGCGGGGGACACATCGAGGACACAGCGGCACACAGCATGGGACACAGCAAGGACACAGTGGGACACAGCGGGGATCACAGCGGGACACAGCGGGACACAGCGGGGAACACAGCGGGACACAGCGGGAAACACTGCAAGGTCACAGCGGGGGACAAAACGGGACAACACGGGACACAGTGTGACAGAGTGGGACACAGCAGGGACACTGCAGGGGCACAGAGGGACAAAGCGGGCGACACAGCGGGACACAGCGGGAGACAGCGGGGGACACAGCGGAACACAGCGTGGGACACAGCAAGGACACAGAAGGACAAAGCGGGACACAGCGGGACATAGCGGGGAACACAGCGGGGGACACAGCGGGACACAGCGGGACACAGCGGGGGACACAGGGAGGACACAGCGGTACACAGCGGGGGACAGAGCGAAGACACATTGGGACACATTGGGACACAGCGGGATTCAGCGGGGGACACAGCAGTACACAGTGGGACAAAGCGGGACACAGCGGGGACACAGCAGAGACACAGCGGGGGACAGAGCGGGACACAGCGGGGGACACAGGGATGACAGAGCAGGACCCAGCGGGACCCAGCGTGGATACAGCAGGGACCCAGCTGGACACAGCGGGACACAGCCGGGACACAGCAGTAGACACAGCGGGACACAGTGCCGGACACAGCGGGACACAGCGGGAGACAAAGGGAGGACACAGCGGGACCCAGCGGGACCCAGCGTCGATACAGCAGGGACACAGCCGGATACAGTGGGGTACACAGCTGGGGACACAGCGAGAACCCAGCGGGACACAGCGGGACACAGCGGGGACAGTGCGGGAACATAGCAGCACACATCGGGGTACACAGCGGGACACAGCGGGACACAGCTGGGGACACAGCGGGGACACAGCGGGACACAGCGGAACACAGCGGGAGTCAAAGCGGGAGACAGCGGGGGACACAGCGAGGACACAGGGGGACACAGCGGCGACACAGAGGGGACTCAGCGGGGGACACAGCGTGGGACAAAGTGGGACACCACGGGACACAGTGTGACAAGCGGGACACAGCGGAAACACTGCGGGACACAGCAGGACAAAGCGGGGGACACAGCGGGACACAGCTGGACACAGCGGGGGACACAGCGGGGGACAGCGGACACAGAGAGTGGCCACAGCAAGACAAAGCGGTAACACAGCTGGACACAGCGGGGTACACAGCGGGACACAGCGGGACACAGCAGGGGACACAGGGAGGACAAAGCGGGACACAGCAGGGGACAGAGCGAGGACACATTGGGACACAGCGGGATTCAGCGGGGAACACAGCAGTACACAGCGGGACAAAGCGGGACACAGCGGGGACACAGCGGGGACACAACAGAGACACAGCGGGGGACACAGCGGGACACAGCGGGGGACACAGGGATGACAGAGCAGGACCCAGCGGGACCCAGCGTGGATACAGCCTAAACCCAGTTGGACACAGCAGGACACAGGGGGACACAGCAGTAGACACAGTGGGACACAGTGCCGGACACAGCGGGACACAGCGGGGGACAAAGGGAGGACACAGCGGGACCCAGCGGGACCCAGCGTCGATACAGCAGGGACACAGCGGGACACAGTGGGGTACACAGCTGGGGACACAGCGAGGACACAGCGGGACACAGTGGGGACACAGCGGGACACAGAGGGACACAGCGGGGGACACAGCGGAACACAGCGTGGGACACAGCGAGGACACAGCAGGACACAGCGAGGACACAGCAGGGCACAGCGGGACACAGCGGCGACACAGCAGGGACACAGCAGGGACACAGCAGGGACACAGCGGGGACACAGTGGGGGCACAGCGGGACACAGCAGGACACAGTGGGACACAGCGGGGACAAAGCGTGAGACACAGCGGGGGACAGAAAGGGAGACAGCAGGGGACTCAGCGAGGAAACAGCGGGACACAGCGGGGACAGTGCGGGAACATAGCAGGACACAGCGGGGTACACAGCGGGACACAGCAGGACACAGCGGGACACAGCGTCGATACAGCCGGGACACAGCGTTACACTGCAGGGTACACAGTTGGGGACACAGAGGGTCACAGTGGGGCACACAGCGGGACCCAGCGGGACACAGCGTCGATACAGCGGGCACACAGCGGGACACAGCGGGGTACACAGCTGGGGACACATTGGGACACAGCAGGCGACACAGCGAGGACACAGCGGAACACAGCGGGACACAGCTTGGGACACAGCGGGGACACAGCGGGACACAGCGGGGGACAGAGCGAGGACACAGCGGGATAGAGCGGGACACAGCGTGGGACAAAGTGGGAGACAGCGGGGGACACAGCGGGACACAGCGGGGGACAGAGCGAGGACACAGCGGGATAGAGCGGGACACAGCGAGGACCTAGCAGAACACAGCGTGGGACACAGTGGCGGACACAGTGGGACACAGCGGGACACAGCGGGGGACACAGGGAGGACACAGCGGGACCCAGCGGGACCCAGCGTCGATACAGCGGGGACACAGCGGGACACAGCGAGGTACACAACTGGGGACACAACGGGACACAGCGGGGAACACATGGAGGACATAGCGGGACCCAGCGGGACCCAGCGTCGTTACAGCGGGGACACAGCGGGACACAGCAGGGTGCATAGCTGGGGACACAACGGGACACTGCGGGGGACACAGAGAGTACCCAGCGGGACACAGCGGTACACAGCGGGGACACTGCGGGAACATAGTGGGACACAGCGGGGTACACAGTGGGACACAGCGGGACACAGCTAGGGACACAGCGGGGACAAAGCGGCAGACAGCGGGGGACACAGCGAGGACACAGCGGGACACAGCGGCGACACAGAGGGGACTCAGCGGGACAAAGCGGGGGACACAGAGGGACACAGCGGGACACAGCGGGGGACACAGCGGGGGACAGCGGAGACAGAGAGGGGCCAAAGCAAGACACAGCGGTGACACAGCTGGACACAACGGAGTACACAGCAGGACACAGCCGGGCACACAGTGGGGACACAGCGGGACACAGCAGGGACCAAGCGAGACATAGCGGGACACAGCCGAACACAGCAGGGGGCACAGCGGGACACAGCGGGGGACCCAGCGAGGACACAGCGGGACACAGCGGGTGACACAGCTGGGGACACAGCGGGACACAGCGGGGAACACAGCAAGGACACAGCGGGACACAGCAGGACACAGCGTCCATACAGCGGGGCCACAGTGTTACACAGCGTGGTACCCAGCTGTGGACACAACAGGACAGAGTGGGGGCACAGCGAGACACAGCGGGACACAGCGAGGACACAGCGGGACACATTGGTGACACAGCGGGGGACACAGCAGGACACAGCAGCGGACACAGCGGGGGACACAGCGGGACACAGCGCGACACAGCGGGGGACACAATGGGGACACAGCGGGACAAGCGGGGGACACAGCGAGAACACAGCGAAACATAGCGGGGACACAGAGAGGACACAGCGGGACACAGCGAGACACAGCGGGACACACCGGGACACAGCGTCAATACAGCGGGGACAGAGAGGGTCACAGAAGGGACACAGCGGGACACAGCGGGGGACAGCGGGGGACACAGCGGGACACAGCGGGGACACAGCGGGACACAGCGGGGGCACAGCGGAACACAGCGTGGGACACAGCGAGGACACAGCAGGACACAGCGGGACACAGCGGCGACACAGCAGGGACACAGCAGGGACACAGCGGGGACACAGCAGGGGACACAGCGGGACACAACGGGGAACACAGCGAGGACCCAGCGGGACCCAGCAGGACACAGCGTCGATACAGCGGGGACACAGCAGAACACAGTGGGGTACACAGCTGGGGACACAAAGGGACACAGTGTGGGCACAGCGGGACACTGCGGGACACAGCGAGGGACACAGCAGGGGACACAGCGGGACACAGCGGGACACAGCGGGGGACACAGGGGGGACACTGCGGGACACAGCGGGGGACACAGCAAGGACACATTGGGACACAGCGGGGACACAGCCGGACTCAGCGGGGGACACAGCGGGTGACAAAACCGGACACCACGGGACACAGTGTGACACAGCGAGACACAGCGGGGACACTGCATGGACACAGGAGAACACACCCAGGGACACAGCGGGACACAGCAGGACACAGCAGGGGACACAGCGGGGGACAGCAGGGGAGAGAGAGGGGATACAGCGGGACACAGCGGGGACACAGTTGGACACAGCGGTGTACTCAGCGGGACAGAGCGGGCGCACAGCGGGGACACAGCGGGATACAGCGGGACAAAGCGGGACACAGCAGGACACAGCGGGGGACACAGCGGGGGACAGAGCGACGACACAGCCGGACACAGCGGGACATAGGGGGACTCAGCAGGGTCACAGTGGGACACAACAGGACACAGCAGGACACAGCGTGACACAGCGGGGACACAGCAGGGAAACAGCGAGGGACACAGCGGGACAAAACGGGACACAGCATGGGACACAGCAGGACACAGCGGGGGACACAGCGGGGGACAGAGCGGGACACAACAGGAACCACAGCGAGGACACAGCGGGACCCAGCGGGTCAAAGCTGGACAAAGCGTGGTATACACAGCCAGACACAGCGGGGCCACAGCGGGGACACACCGGGACACTGAGGGTCACAACAGGGACACAGCGGGACAAAGCGGGACACATCAGGACACAGCGGGGGACACAGCGGGACACAGTGGGGGACACAGCGAGGACACAGCGGGACACAACGGGGGAAAAAGCGGGACACAGCGGGGACACAGCGGTGGACACAGCGAGGACACAGCTGGAACCAGTGGGACACAGCATCGATACAGCGGGGTCAGAGTGGGCCACAGCAGGGTACACAGCTGGGGACACAACGGGACACATCGGGGGACACAGCAAGTACTCAGCGGAGCACAGCGTGGGACACAGTGAGGACACAGGGGGACACAGCGGGACACAGCTGGAGACAGCAGGAGCACAGCAGTAGACACAGCGGGACACAGCAGGGGACACAGCGGGACACAGCGGGGGACACAGGGAGGACAGAGCGGGACACAGCGGGGTCACAGCGGGGACTCAGCGGCGGACACAGCGGGGGACAAAGCGGACACCACGGGACAGTGCGGGACACAGCGGGGACAAGGTGGAGACAGAGCGCGACACAGCGAGGACACAGCGGGACACAGCGGGGGACACAGCGGGACACAACAGGGAACACAGCGGGACAAAGCAGGGTACACAGCAGGGGACACCGCGGGACACAGCGGGGTACCCAGCGGGAAACAGCGGGGGGCCCAGCGAGGACACAGCGGGACACATCGGGGGACACAGCGGGACACAACAGGGAACACAGCGGGACAAAGCAGGGTACACAGCAGGGGACACCGCGGGACACAGCGGGGTACCCAGCGGGAAACAGCGGGGGGCCCAGCGAGGACACAGCGGGGGGCACAGACAGGAAAACAGCGGGGGACACAGCGGGACACAGCAGGGAACACAGCGAGGACCCAGCGGGACCCAGCGTGATACAGCGTCGATACACCGGGGATACAGCGTTACACAGTGTGGTACACATCTGTGGACACAAGGGGACACAGTGGGGGCACAGCGGGACACAGCGGGACACAGTGGGACAAAG
>NW_012288995.1:0-865 GCF_000151885.1 Dipodomys ordii | reverse complement strand
GTAAAAATGGTTTTCTCAGAAGCTAAGCTCCGGGGCTCCATAATCAGATATTTCACCAGGAAGCGAGGACAGGCCACACCCAGGGCTGGCCGCCCCCGTGCACTGGACACCGGCTACACACAGACCCAGGGCTGGCAGCCCCCGTGCACTGGACACCGGCTACACACAGACCCAGGGCTGGCAGCCCCCGTGCACTGGACACCGGCTACACACAGACCCAGGGCTGGCAGCCCCCGTGCACTGGACACCGGCTACACACAGACCCAGGGCTGGCAGCCCCCGTGCACTGGACACCGGCTACACACAGACCCAGGGCTGGCAGCCCCCGTGCACTGGACACCGGCTACACACAGACCCAGGGCTCGCAGCCCCCGTGCACTGGACACCGGCTACACACAGACCCAGGGCTCGCAGCCCCCGTGCACTGGACACCGGCTACACACAGACCCAGGGCTCGCAGCCCCCGTGCACTGGACACCGGCTACACATCCTCTGTTCACTGTGTGCTGCTTGTTAATGGAGCGACTCCTCCGTGTCCTCTGCCTTCATGCAGTCACTGTGTAACTCATCCTGCTTTTAGCCAAGCTCGGTCGGTGCAGAACCCCAGTCACCTGCTCATTCCTGAGCAGACAGGGGTGGCCGCGTCCCGGAGTGGGGTGGGCTGGGCGCAGGGCTGTGTGCGCTCGCTCGGGGACGCACAGCAAGGCTCCCCCTCTGTTCCCGAACTCGTGCGCGCGGGAAACCCGGGGCCCCCAACAGCTTTGGGTAGAACTCGCTAGTTTTTTGGGGGGTTTTTAGTATTTAACATGTAATAAAGCAGAGTCTGGCTTGCCTGCCCTCTCAGAGTCACTACTCGAACTTAAAC
>NW_012288994.1:0-2974 GCF_000151885.1 Dipodomys ordii | reverse complement strand
CCTTCTGTGTCCAGCTGTGTCCCCTCTGTGTCCCACTCTGTCCCTTCTCTTTCCCCCGCTGTCCACTGCTGTGTCCCCCGGCTGTGTCCCGCAGTGTCCCCACCGTGTCCCGCTGTGTCCCGCTGTGTCCCGCTGCGTCCCCGCTGTGTCCCGCTGTGTCCCGCTTTGTCCCACACTGTGTCCCCCGGTGAGTCGCCGCTGTGTCCCCGCTTTGTCCCGCTGAGTCCTCCATGTTTCCCCCGCTGTGTCCCGCTATGTCCGGCTGTGTCCCCCGCTGTGTCCCCCGCTGTGTCCCCGCAGTGTCAGCGCTGTGTCCCGCTGTGTCCTCGCTGTGTCCCCCGCTGTCTCCCGCTGTGTCCCCCGCTGTGTCCCGCTGTGTCCCCCGCTGTGCCCTGCAGTGTCCCGCTCTGTCCCGCTGTGTCCTCGCTGTGTCCCCGCTGTGTCCCCCGCTGTCTCCAGCTCTGTCCCCTGCTGTGTCTCACGCTTTGTCCCCTCTGTGTCCCACTGCGTCCTGCTGTGTCCCGCTGTGCCCCCACTGTGTCCCGTTGTGTCCACAGCTTTGTTTCATGCTGTGTAACGCTGTGTCTCCGCTGTATCTACGCTGTGTCCCGCTGGGTGCCGCTGTGTCCTCGCTGTGTTCCCCACTGTGTCCAGCTGTTTCCCCCACTGTGTTCCCCACTGTGTCCTCGCTGTGTCCCCCGCTGTGTCCCGCTGTGTCCCGCTGTGTCCTCGCTATGTCCCGCTCTGTGTCCCGCTGTGTCCCCCGCCGTGTCCCGCTGTGTCCTGCTGCGTCCCCGCTGTGTCCCGCTTTGTCCCCCACTGTGTCCCGCATTGACCCCGCTGTGTCCCGCTGTGTCCCACTGTGTCCCGTGGTGTCCCGCTTTTTCCCCCGCTGTGTCCCCGGCTGAGTCTTGCTGTGTCCCCACTGTGTCCTCTCTGTGTCCCCCGCTGTGTCCTGCTCTGTTCCCCACTGTGTCTCCCGTTTTGTCCCTGCTGTGCCCCGCTGTGTCCCGCTGTGTCCCGCTGTGTCCCCCACTGTGTCCCGTTGTGTCAACAGCTGTGTACCCCGCTGTGTCCCGCTGTGTACCCGCTGTATCGACGCTGTGTCCCGCTGGGTCCTGCTGTGTCTCTCTCTGTGTTCCCCACTGTGTCCCGCTCTGTCTCCCGCTGTGTCCCTTGCTGTGTCCCCCGCTGTGTCCTTGCTGTGTCCCCGTTGGTCCCGCTGGGTCCCACAGTGTCCTCCGCTGAGTCCGGTTGTTTCACCGCTGTGTCCCACTGTGTCCCCACTCTATCGACGCTGTGTCCCGCTGGGTCCCGCTGTGTCCTCTCTTTGTTCCCCGCCTTGTCCCGCTGTGTCCCCCGCTGTGTCTCTCGCTGTGTCCCGCTGTGTCCCCGGCTGTGTCCGGCTGTGTCCCGCTGTGTCTCCCGCTGTGTCCTTGCTGTGTCCCCGCTGTGTCCCGCAGTGTCCCCAGCTGTGTCCCGCTGTGTCACCGCTGTGTCCTGCTTTGTCCTCGCTGTGTCCCCCGCTGTGTCCCGCTTTGTGCCTGCTGTGTACCCCGCTATGTCCCTCTGTGTCCCCTTCTGTGTCCCGCTGTGTCCCCTGCTGTGTCCCCACTGTGTCACGCTGTGTTTCGCTGTGTCCGGCTGTGTCCTCGCTCTGTCTCCCTCAGTGTCCAGCTGTGTCTTCCCTGTGTCACCCGCCGTGTCCCGCTGTGTCCCGCTGTGTCCTGCTGCACCCCGCTGTGTCCCGCTTTGTCCCGCTTTGTCCCCCACTGTGTCCCGCAGTGACCCCGCTGTGTCCCGCTGTGTCCCACTGTGTCCCGTGGTGTCCCGCTTTGTCCCCCGCTGTGTCCCCGGCTGAGTCTCGCTGTGTCCCCACTGTGTCCTTTCTGTGTCCCCCGCTGTGTCCTGCTCTGTTCCCCACTGTGTCTCCCGTTTTGTCCCCGCTGTGCCCCGCTGTGTCCCGCTGTGTCCCACTGTGTCGCCCACTGTGTCCCATTGTGTCAACAGCTGTGTACCCCGCTGTGTCCCCGCTGTATCGACGCTGTGTCTCGCTGGGTCCTGCTGTGTCTCTCTCTGTGTTCCCCACTGTGTCCCACTGTGTCCCCTGCTGTGTCACTCGCTGTGTCCCCCGCTGTGTCCTTGCTGTGTCCCCGCTGGGTGCCGCTGGGTCCCGCAGTGTCCCCCGCTGAGTCCCGTTGTGTCACCGCTGTGTCCCGCTGGGTCCCCGCTCTATCGAAGCTGTGTCCCGCTGGGTCCTGCTGTGTCCTCGCATTGTCCCATGCTGTGTTCCGCTGTGTCCTCACTGTGTCCCCCGCTGTGTCCCGCTGTGTCCCCCGCTGTGCCCCGCAGTGTCCCGCTGTGTCCCGCTGTGTCCTCGCTGTGTCCCACTGTGTCCCCCCTGTTTCCCCGCTGGGTCCTGCTGTGTCCTGCTGTGTCCCGCTGGGTCTCCCCCTTTCTCCCGCTGTGTCCCCGCAGTGTCCCCGCTGTGTCCCGCTGTGTCCCACTGTGTCATGTGGTGTCCCGCTTTGTCCCCCGCTATGTCCACTGCTGAGTCCCCTCTGTGTCCCCGCTGTGTCCCGCTGTGTCCCCCGCTGTGTCCCCCTGTGTCCCCCGCTGTGTCCCTCGCTGTGTCCCCCTCTGTGTCCCGCTGTGTCCCGCTGTGTCATCCGCTGTGTCCTTGTTGTGTCCCTGCTGGGTCCCGCTGTGTCACCGCTGTGTCCCGCTGTGTCCCCGCAGGTTCACCGCTGTTTCACGCTGTGTCCTGCTGTGTTCCGTGGTGTCCCGCTTTGTCCCCCGCTGTGTCCCGCTGTGTCCACTGCTGGGTCCCCGCTGTGTCCCGCTGTGTCTCGCTGTGTCCTGCTGTGTCCTCGCTTTGTCCCATGCTGTGTTAAGCTGTGTCCTCCCTGTGTCCCCCGC
Source organism: Dipodomys ordii (assembly GCF_000151885.1). Classification (NCBI taxonomy): domain Eukaryota; kingdom Metazoa; phylum Chordata; class Mammalia; order Rodentia; family Heteromyidae; genus Dipodomys; species Dipodomys ordii. The sequence goes on along the minus strand of NW_012288994.1, from coordinate 55 downwards.
TGTGTCCCGCTGTGTCACCCGCTGTGCCACGCAGTGTCCCGCTGTGTCCCGCTGG
>NW_012288993.1:0-15666 GCF_000151885.1 Dipodomys ordii | reverse complement strand
GCTGTGTCCCCCGCTGTGTCCCGTTGTGTACCCAGCTGTGTACCCCGCTGTGTCCCGCTGTTTACCCCTCTGTGTCCCCCGCTGTGTCCCGCTGTGTCCCGCTGTGAACTGCTGTGTCCCCCGCTGAGTCCCGCTGTGTCCCCGCTGTGTCCCAATGTGTCCTCGCTGTGTCCCGCGCTGGGTTCCGCTGTGTCCCCCCTGTTTCCCCCGCTGTGTCCCGCTGGGTCCGGCTGTGTCCCCCGCTGTGTCCCCCGCTGTGTCACCCGCAGTGTCAACGCTGTGTCCTGCTGTATCCTCGCTGTGTCCCCTGCTGTCTCCCGCTCTGTACCCCGCTGTGTCTCAAGCTTTGTCCCCGCTGTGTCCCACTGTGTCCCGCTGTGTCCTGCTGTGCCCCCACTGTGTCCCGTTGTGTTCACTGCTGTGTACCACGCTGTGTAACGTTGTGTCCCCGCTGTAACTACGCTGTGTACCGCTGGGTCACGCTGTGTCCTCGCTGTGTTCCCCGCTGTATCCCGCTGTGTCCCACACTGTGTCCACCACTGTGTCCCTATGTGTCCCACGCTTTGTCTCCCTGTGTACCCGCAGTTTCCCCACTGTGTCCCACTGTTTCCCACTGTGTTCTGTGGTGTCCCGCTTTTGTCCCCCGCTGTGTCCCCCGGTGAGTCGCCGTTGTGTCCCCGCTTTGTCCCGCTGAGTCCTCCATGTGTCCCCCGCTGTGTCCCGATGTTTCCCCCGATGTGTCCCCCGCTGTATCCCGCTGTTTTCCAATGCTGTGACCCGGCTGTGTCCCGCTGTGTCCCGCTGTGTCCTCACTGTGTCACACTCTGTGTTCCGTTGTGTCCTCGCTGTGTCCCCCGCTGTGCCCTGCAGTGTCCCGCTCTGTCCCGCTGTGTCCTCGCTGTGTCCCGCTGTGTCCCGCTGTGTCCCCCACTGTTTCCCCTGCTGTGTCCAGCTGTGTCCCACACTGTCACACTCTGTCCCCCTCTGTGTCCTGCTGTGTCCCCCGCTGTGTCCCACTGTGTCCCCGCAGTGTCACTGCTGTTTCCTGCTGTGTCCCGCTGTGTTTCGTGGTGTCCCTCTTTGTCCCCCGCTGTGTCCCCCGCTGTGTCCCGCTGTGTCCGACTGTGTCCCGCTCTGTCCCCGCTGTGTCCCGCTGTGTCCCGCTGTGTCCCAGTGCGTCCCGCTGTGTCCCGCTGTGCCCCCACTGTGTCCCGTTGTGTCCACAGCTTTGTACCATGCTGTGTAACGCTGTGTCTCCGCTGTATCTACGCTGTGTCCCGCTGGGTCCCGATGTGTCCTCGCTGTGTTCCCCGCTGTGTCCAGCTGTTTCCCCACTTTGTCCCCCACTGTGTCCTCGCTGTGTCCCCCGCTGTGTCCCTCTGTGTCCTCGCAGTGTCCCCCTCTGTGTCCCGCTGTGTCCCCCGCCGTGTCCCGCTGTGTCCTGCTGCGGTCCCGCTGTGTCCCGCTGTGTCCCGTGGTGTCCCGCTTTGTCCCCCGCTGTGTCCCCGGCTGAGTCTCGCTGTGTCCCCACTGTGTCCTCTCTGTGTCCCCCGCTGTGTCCTGCTCTGTTCCCCACTGTGTCTCCCGTTTTGTCCCTGCTGTGCCCCACTGTGTCCCGCTGTGTCCCGCTGTGTCCCCCACTGTGTCCCGTTGTGTCAACAGCTGTGTACCCTGCTGTGTCCCGCTGTGTCCCCGCTGTATCGTCGCTGTGTCCCTCTGGGTCCTGCTGTGTCTCTCCCTGTGTTCCCCACTGTGTCCCGCTGTGTCTCCCGCTGTGTCCCTCGCTGTGTCCCCCGCTGTGTCCTGCTGTGTCCCGCTGTGTCCCCCGCTGTGTCCTTGCTGTGTCCCCGCTGGGTCCCGCTGGGTCCCACAGTGTCCCCCGCTGAGTCCGGTTGTGTCACCGCTGTGTCCCGCTGTGTCCACGCTCTATCGACGCTGTGTCCCGCTGGGTCCCGCTGTGTCCCCACTCTATCGAAGCTGTGTCCCGCTGTGTCCCCCGCTGTGTCTCTCGCTGTGTCCCTCTGTGTCCCCGGCTGTGTCCGGCTGTGTCCCGCTGTGTCCCCCGCTGTGTCCTTGCTGTGTCCCCGCTGTGTCCCGCTGTGTCCCGCAGTGTCCCCAGCTGTGTCCCGCTGTGTCACCTCTGTGTCCCGCTTTGTCCTCGCTGTGTCCCCCGCTGTGTCCCGCTTTGTGCCTGCTGTGTACCCCGCTGTGTCCCTCTGTGTCCCCTGCTGTGTCCCGCTGTGTCCCCTGCTCTGTCCCCACTGTGTCACGCTGTGTTTCGCTGTGTCCGGCTGTGTCCTCGCTCTGTCTCATTCAGTGTCCAGCTGTGTCCTCCCTGTGTCCCCCGCTGTGTCCCACTGAGTCCTCTGCTGTGTCCCGCTGTGTCCCGCTGTGTCACGCTCTGTCCCCTCTGTGTCCCTCTGTGTCCAGCTCTGTCCCTGTTGTGTGTCCGCTGTGCCCCGCTGTGTACCCCTCTGTGTCCAGTTGTGTCCCCTCTGTGTCCCGCTGTGTCCCTTCTCTTTCCCCCGCTGTCCACCGCTGTGTCCCCCGGCTGTGTCCCGCAGTGTCCCTGCTGTGTCCCGCTGTGTCCTACTGTGTCCCGTGGTGTCCCGCTTTTTCACCTCTATGTCCCCTGCTGAGTCCCCTCTGTGTCCCCGCTGTGTCCAGCTGTGTCCTCGCTGTGTCCTCCGCTGTCTCCCGCTTTGTCCCACGCTGTGTCCTACAGTGTCCCACTGTGTCCCTGCTGTGTCCCCCGCTGTGTCCCGCTGTGTCCCGCTGTGTCCCCCGCTGTGTCCCGCTGTGTCCCCGCAGGTTCACCGCTGTTTCACGCTGTGTCCTGCTGTGTTCCGTGGTGTCCCGCTTTGTCCCCCGCTGTGTCCCGCTGTGTCCACTGCTGTGTCCCCGCTGGGTCCCGCTGTGTCTCGCTGTTTCACGCTGTGTCCTCGCTTTGTCCCATGCTGTGTTCCGCTGTGTCCTCCCTGTGTCCCCCGCTGTGTCCTGCTGTGTCCCCCGCTGTGCCCCGCAGTGTCCCGCTGTGTCCTCGCTGTGTCCCGCTGTGTCTACTGCTGTGTCCCCACTGTGTCCCGCTGTGTCTCGCTGTGTCCCGCTGTGTCCTCGCTGTTTCCCACGCTGTGTTCTGCTGTGTCCTCGCTGTGTCCCCCGCTGTGTCCCGTTGTGTACCCAGCTGTGTACCCCGCTGTGTCCCGCTGTGTCCCCGCTGTATCGACGCTGTGTCCCGCTTGGTCCCGCTGTATCCTCGCTGTGTTCCCCGCTGTGTCCCGCTGTTTACCCCTCTGTGTCCCCCGCTGTGTCCCGCTGTGTCCCGCTGTGTACTGCTGTGTCCCCCGCTGAGTCCCGCTGTGTCCCCGCTGTGTCCCAATGTGTCCTCGCTGTGTCCCGCGCTGGGTCCCGCTGTGTCCCCCCTGTGTCCCCCGCTGTGTCCGGCTGTGTCCGGCTGTGTCCCCCGCTGTGTCCCCCGCAGTGTCAGCGCTGTGTCCCGCTGTGTCCCACTGTGTCCTCGCTGTGTCCCCCGCTGTCTCCCGCTCTGTACCCCGCTGTGTCTCAAGCTTTGTCCCCACTGTGTCCCACTGTGTCCCTAGCTGTGTCCCGCTGTGTCCCCCGCTTTGTCCCGCTGAGTCCCATCTGTGTCGCCGCTGTGTCCCACTATGTTCCCGCAGTGTCCCCGCTGTGTCCCGCTGTGTCCCGCTGTGTCCTCGCTGTGTCCCCCGAGTGTCCCGTTGTGTCCCCAGCTGTGCACCCCGCTGTGTCCCGCTGTGTTCCTGCTGTAACGGCGCTGGGTCCCGCTGGGTCCCACTATGTCCTCCCTGTGTTCCCCGCTGTGTCCCGCTGTGTCATGCTCTGTCCCCCCGCTGTGTCTCACTGTGTCCCGCTGTGTCCTCGCTGTGTTCTCCGCTGTATCCTGATGTGTCCCCCGCTGAGTCCCCGCTGTGTCCCTGCTGTGTCCCAATGTGTCCTCGCTGTGTCCCCCGCTGTGTCCCGCTGTGTCCTCCCTGTGTCCCCCGCTGTGTCCCGCTGTGTCCCACTTTGTCCCCTGCTGTGTTCCCCGCTGTGTACCGCTGTGTCCCCCGCAGTGTCAGCGCTGTGTCCCGCTGTGTCCTCGCTGTGTCCCCCGCTGTCTCCCGCTCTGTACCCCACTGTGTCTCAAGCTTTGTGCCTGCTGTGTCCCACTGTGTAGCGCTGTGTCCCGCTGTGTTCACAGCTGTGTACCTCGCTGTGTAACGCTCTGTCCCCGCTGTATCGACGCTGTGTCGCGCAGGGTCCCACTGTGTCCTCGCTGTGTTCCCCGCTGTGTCCCGCTGTGTCCGCCACTGTGTCCCGCTGTGTCTACGGCTGTGTCCCCGCTGTGTTCCGCTGTGTCCTCGCTTTTTTACCCTCTGTGTCCCGCTGTGTCCCTGCTGTATCGACGCTGGGTCCCGCTGGGTCCCGCTGTGTCATCCCTGTGACCCCCGCTGTGTCCCTGCTGTGTCCCCGCTGTGTCCCGCTGTGTACTGCTGTGTCCCCCGCTGAGTCCCGTTGTGTCCCACTGTGTCCCCCGCTGTGTCCCCCGCTATGTCTTGCTGTGTCCCCCGCTGTGTCCCACTGTGTCCTTGCTGTGTCCCCCGTTGTGTGCCGCTGTGTCCTCGCTGTGTCCCCCACTGTTTCCCGCTGTGTCCTGCTGTGTCACGCTGTTTCCCGCTGTGTCCTGCTGTGTCACGCTGTTTCCCCGCTGTGTCCCAGCTGTGTCCCTCTGTGTACCCCGCTGTGTCCAGCTTTGTCCCCGCTGTGTCTCGCTGTGGCCACTCTCTGTCTCCGCTGTCCCCCGCTGGGTCCCCCGCTGTGGCCCGCTGTGTCCGCTGTGTCCCCCGCTTTGTCCTGCTGTGTCCCGCAGTGTCCCCACTGTGTCCCGCTGTGTAACACTGTGTCCCGTGTTGTCCCACTTTTTCCCACGCTGTGTCCCCCGCTGAGTTCCCTCTGTGTCGCCGCTGTGTCCCCCTGTGTCCTTGCTGTGTCCCCCGCTGTCTCCCGCTTTGTCCTTCGCTGTGTTCCGCTGTGTCCCACTGTGTCCCCGCTGTGTCCCCAGCTGCGTCCCGCTGTGTCCCGCTGTGTCCCTGCTGTATCGACGCTGTCTCCTGCTGGGTCCCGCTGTGTCCTCGATGTGTTCCCCGCTGTGTCCCGCTGTGTCCCCAGCTCTGTCTCCCGCTGTGTCCCGCTGTGTCCTCGCTGGGTCCCCTGCTGTGTCCCGCTGTGACACCCGCTGTGTTCTGCTTTGTCCCGCTATGTCCCGCTGTGTCCCCGCTGTGTGCCCGCTGTGTCCCGTTGTGTACTCTGTTGTGTCCAGCTGTGTCACCGTTGTGTCTCGCTTTGGCCCCTCTCTGTCTCCGCTGTCCCCCGCTGTGTCCCCCGCTGTGTCCCGCTGTGTCCCGCTGTGTCCCCCGCTTTGTCCCGCTGAGTCCCATCTGTGTCGCCGCTGTGTCCCGCTGTGTCCTCGCTGTGTCCCCGGCTGTCTGCCGCTTTGTCCCTGCTGTGTCCCTAGCTGTGTCCCGCTGTGTCCCCCGCTTTGTCCCGCTGAGTCCCATCTGTGTCGCCGCTGTGTCCCACTATGTTCCCGCAGTGTCCCCGCTGTGTCCCGCTGTGTCCCGCTGTGTCCTCGCTGTGTCCCCCGAGTGTCCCGTTGTGTCCCCAGCTGTGCACCCCGCTGTGTCCCGCTGTGTCCCCGCTGTAACGGCGCTGGGTCCCGCTGGGTCCCGCTATGTCCTCCCTGTGTTCCCCGCTGTGTCCCGCTGTGTCCCGCTGTGTCACGCTCTGTCCCCTCTGTGTCCCTCTGTGTCCAGCTCTGTCCCTGTTGTGTGTCCGCTGTGCCCCGCTGTGTACCCTTCTGTGTCCAGCTGTGTCCCCTCTGTGTCCCGCTGTGTCCCTTCTCTTTCCCCCGCTGTCCACCGCTGTGTCCCCCAGCTGTGTCCCGCAGTGTCCTCGCTGTGTCCCGCTGTGTCCTACTGTGTCCCGTGGTGTCCCGCTTTTTCCCCTCTATGTCCCCTGCTGAGTCCCCTCTGTGGCCCCGCTGTGTCCAGCTGTGTCCTCGCTGTGTCCTCCGCTGTCTCCCGCTTTGTCCCACGCTGTGTCCTACTGTGTCCCACTGTGTCCCTGCTGTGTCTCCCGCTGTGTCCCCGCAGGTTCACCGCTGTTTCACGCTGTGTCCTGCTGTGTTCCGTGGTGTCCCGCTTTGTCCCCCACTCTGTCCCGCTGTGTCCACTGCTGGGTCCCCGCTGGGTCCCGCTGTGTCTCGCTGTTTCACGCTGTGTCCTCGCTTTGTCCCATGCTGTGTTCCGCTGTGTCCTCCCTGTGTCCCCCGCTGTGTCCTGCTGTGTCCCCCGCTGTGCCCCGCAGTGTCCCGCAGTGTCCTGCTGTGTCCTCGCTGTGTCCCACTGTGTCCATGCTGTTTCCCCGCTGGGTCCTGCTGTGTCCCGCTGGGTCCCCCGCTTTGTCCCGCTGTGTCCCCGCAGTGTCCCCGCTGTGTCCCGCTGTGTCCCACTGTGTCCTGTGGTGTCCCGATTTGTCCCCCGCTTTGTCCACTGCTGTGTCCCCTCTGTGTCCCCGCTGTGTCCCCCGCTGTGTCCCGCTGTGTCCCCCGCTGTGTCCTGCTGTGTCCCGCTGTGTCCTGCTGGGTCCTACAGTGTCCTCGCTGTGTCCTCGCTGTGTCCCGCTGTGTCCCCCGCTGTGTCCCCGCAGGTTCACCGCTGTTTCACGCTGTGTCCCGCAGTGTTCCATGGTGTCCCGCTTTGTCCCCCGCTGTGGCCCCCCCTGAGCCACCTCTGTGTCCCCGCTGTGTCCCCCTGTGTCCTCGCTGTGTCCGCCTCTGTCTCCTGCTCTGTCCACCGCTGTGTCTCATGCTTTGTCCCCGCTGGGTCCCGCTGTGTCCCGCAGTGTCCCCAGCTGTGTCCCGCGGTGTCACCGCTGTGTCCCGATTTGTACTCGCTGTGTCCCCCGCTGTGTCCCTCTTTGTCCCCTGCTCTGTACCTCGCTGTGTCCCTCTGTGTCCCACGCTGTGTCCCGCTGTGTCCCCTGCTGTGTCCCCACTGTGTCACGCTGTGTTTCGCTGTGTCCGGCTGTGTCCTCGCTCTGTCTCCCTCAGTGTCCAGCTGTGTCCTCCCTGTGTCCCCCGCTGTGTCCCGCTGAGTCACCTGCTGTGTCCCGCTGTGTCCCGCTGTGTCACGCTCTGTCCCCTCTGTGTCCCTCTGTGTCCAGCTCTGTCCCTGTTGTGAGTCCGCTGTGCCCCGCTGTGTACCCTTCTGTGTCCAGCTGTGTCCCCTCTGTGTCCCGCTGTGTCCCTTCTCTTTCCCCCGCTGTCCACCGCTGTGTCCCCCGGCTGTGTCCCGCAGTGTCCCCGCTGTGTCCCGCTGTGTCCTACTGTGTCCCGTGGTGTCCCGCTTTTTCCCCTCTATGTCCCCTGCTGAGTCCCCTCTGTGTCCCCGCCGTGTCCAGCTGTGTCCTCACTGTGTCCTCCGCTGTCTCCCGCTTTGTCCCACGCTGTGTCCTACTGTGTCCCACTGTGTCCCTGCTGTGTCCCCCGCTGTGTCCCGCTGTGTCCCCCGCTGTGTCCCGCTGTGTCCCCGCAGGTTCACCGCTGTTTCACGCTGTGTCCCGCTTTGTCCCCCGCTGTGGCCCCCCTGAGCCACCTCTGTGTCCCTGCTGTGTCCCGCTGTGTCCTCGTTGTGTCCGCCTCTGTCTCCTGCTCTGTCCACTGCTGTGTCTCACGCTTTGTCACCGCTGGGTCCCGCTGTGTCCCGCTCTGTCCCCCACTGTGTCCCCCGCTGAGTCCTCTATGTGTCGCGACTGTGTCCCGCTATGTCCTCGCTGTGTCCCCTGCTATCTCCCGCTTTGTCCCACGATGTGTCCCGCTGTGTCCCGCTGTGTCCTCGCTGTGTCCCCTGCTGTGTCCCGCTGTGTCTCGCTGTGTTCCGCTGTGTCCTCGTTGTTTCCCACGCTGTGTTCTGCTGTGTCCTCGCTGTGTCCCCCGCTGTGTCCCGTTGTGTACCCAGCTGTGTACCCCGCTGTGTCCCGCTGTGTCCCCGCTGTATCGACGCTGTGTCCCGCTTGGTCCCGCTGTGTCCTCGCTGTGTTCCCCGCTGTGTCCCGCTGTTTTCCCCTCTGTGTCCCCCGCTGTGTCCCGCTGTGTCGCGCTGTGTACTGCTGTGTCCCCTGCTGAGTCCCGCTGTGTCCCGGCTGTGTCCCAATGCGTCCTCGCTGTGTCCCGCGCTGGGTCCCGCTGTGTCCCCTCTGTGTCCCCCACTGTGTCCCGCTGTGTCCGGCTGTGTCCCCCGCTGTGTCGCCCGCTGTGTCCCCCGCAGTGTCAGCGCTGTGTCCCGCTGTGTCCTCGCTGTGTCCCCTGCTGTCTCGCGCTCTGTACCCCGCTGTGTCTCAAGCTTTGTCCCCGCTGTGTCCCACTGTGTCCCGCTGTGTCCCGCTGTGCCCCCACTGTGTCCCGTTGTGTTCACAGCTGTGTACCATGCTGTGTAACGTTGTGTCCCCGCTGTATCGATGCTGTGTACCGATGGGTCCCGATGTGTCCTCGCTGTGTTCCCCGCTGTGTCCCGCTGTGTCCCCCACTGTGTCCCCCACTGTGTCCCTTTGTGTCCCACACTTTTTCTCCCTGTGTCCCGGCAGTTTCCCCACTGTGTCCCGCTGTTTCCCACTGTGTTCTGTGGTGTCCCGATTTGTCCCCCGCTGTGTCCCCCGGTAAGTCGCCGTTGTGTCCCCGCTTTGTCCCGCTGAGTCCTCCATGTGTCTCCCTCTGTGTCCCGATGTGTCCCCCGCTGTGTCCCGCTGTGTCCATTGCTGGGACCCGGCTGTGTCCCGCTGTGTCCCGCTGTGTCCTCACTGTGTCCCACTCTGTGTTCCGTTGTGTCCTCACTGTGTCCCCCGCTGTGTCCCGCTGTGTCCCCCGCTGTGCCCTGCAGTGTCCCGCTCTGTCCCGCTGTGTCCTCGCTGTGTCCCGCTGTGTCCGACTGTGTCCCCCACTGTTTCCCCTGCTGTGTCCGGCTGGGTCCCCCACTGTGTCCCACTCTGTCCCCCTCTGTGTCCCGCTGTGTCCCCCGCTGTGTCCCACTGTGTCCCCGCAGTGTCACTGCTGTTTTCTGCTGTGTCCCGCTGTGTCCCCCGCTGTGTCCCCGCAGGTTCACCGCTGTTTCACGCTGTGTCCCGCAGTGTTCCGTGGTGTCCCGCTTTGTCCCCCGCTGTGGCCCCCCTGAGCCACCTCTGTGTCCCCGCTGTGTCACACTGTGTCCTCGCTGTGTCCGCCTCTGTCTCCCGCTCTGTCCACCGCTGTGTCTCACGCTTTGTCCCCGCTGGGAACCGCTGTGTCCCGCAGTGTCCCCAGCTGTGTCCCGCTGTGTCACCGCTGTGTCCCGCTTTGTCCTCGCTGTGTCCCCCGCTGTGTCCCGTTTTGTCCCTGCTGTGTACCCCGCTGTGTCCCTCTGTGTCCCCCGCTGTGTCCCGCTGTGTCCCCTGCTGTGTCCCCACTGTGTCACGCTGTGTTTCGCTGTGTCCGGCTGTGTCCTCGCTCTGTCTCCCTCAGTGTCCAGCTGTGTCCTCCCTGTGTCCCCCGCTGTGTCCCGCTGAGTCTCCTGCTGTGTCCCGCTGTGTCCCGCTGTGTCACTCTCTGTCCCCTCTGTGTCCCTCTGTGTCCAGCTCTGTCCCTGTTGTGAGTCCGATGTGCCCCGCTGTGTACCCTTCTGTGTCCAGCTGTGTCCCCTCTGTGTCCCGCTGTGTCCCTTCTCTTTCCCCCGCTGTCCACCGCTGTGTCCCCCGGCTGTGTCCCGTAGTGTCCCCGCTGTGTCCCACTGTGTCCTACTGTGTCCCGTGGTGTCCCGCATTTTCCCATCTATGTCCCCTGCTGAGTCCCCTCTGTGTCCCCGCTGTGTACAGCTGTGTCCTCGCTGTGTACTCCGCTGTCTCCCGCTTTGTCCCACGCTGTGTCCTACTGTGTCCCACAGTGTCCCTGCTGTGTCCCCCGCTGTGCCCCGCTGTGTCCCGCTGTGTCCCCCAGACTGTGTCCTGCTGGGTCCCGCTGTGTCCCCGCTGTGTCCCTGCTGTATCCGGCTGTGTCCCCCGCTGTGTCCCGCTGTGTCCCGCTGTGTTTCGCTGATGTCCCACTGTGTCCCCGCAGGTTCACCGCTGTTTCATGCTGTGTCCTTCTGTGTTCCGTGGTGTCCCGCTTTGTCCCCCGCAGTGTCCCGCTGTGTCCAATGCTGGGTCCCCGCTGGGTCCCGCTGTGTCTCGCTGTTTCCCGCTGTGTCCTCGCTTTGTCCCATGCTGTGTTAAGCTGTGTCCTCCCTGTGTCCCCCGCTGTGTCCCGCTGTGTCCCCCGCTGTGCCCCACAGTGTCCCGCTGTGTCCCGCTGTGTCCTCGCTGTGTCCCACTGTGTCCCCGCTGTTTCCCCGCTGGGTCCTGCTGTGTCCCGCTGGGTCCCGCTGGGTCCCTTGCTTTGTCCCGCTGTGTCCCCGCAGTGTCCCCGCTGTGTCTTGCTGTGTCCCACTGTGTCCTGTGGTGTCCCACTTTGTCCCCCGCTATGTCCCCAGCTGAGTCCCCTCGGTGTCCCCACTGTGTCCTTGCTGTGTCCCATGCTGTGTCTGCTGTGTCCTTGCTGTGTCCCCCGCTGTGTCCCGCTGTGTCCTGCTGTGTCACGCTGTTTCCCCACTGCGTCCCTGCTGTGTCCCTCTGTGTACCCCGCTGTGACCAGCTTTGTCCCCGCTGTGTCTCACTGTGTCCCACGCTCTGTCCCCCACTGTGTCCCGCTCTGTCCCCCTCTGTGTCCCACTGTGTCCCCCGCTGTGTCCCACTGTGTCCACGCAGTATCACTGCTGTTTCCTGCTGTGTCCCGCTGTGTTCCGTGGTGTCCCTCTTTGTCTCCCGCTGTGTCCCCCGCTGAGACCCCGCTGTGTCAACGCTGTGTCCTGCTGTGTCCTCGCTGTGTCCCCCGCTGTCTCCAGCTCTGTCCCCCGCTGTGTCTCACGCTTTTTCCCCGCTGTGTCCCACTGTGTCCCGCTGTGTCCCGCTGTGCCCCCACTGTGTCCCGTTGTGTCCACAGCTGTGTACCACGCTGTGTAACGCTGTGTGCCCGCTGTATCGACGCTGTGTCCCGCTGTGTCCCCGCTGTGTCCTAGCTGTGTTCCCCGCTGTGTCCCGCTGTGTCCCACGCTGTGTCCCCCTGTGTCCCCCGCTGTGTCCCGCTGTGTCCTCGCTGGGTCTCCCGTTGGGTCCCGCTGTGTCCCCCTCTATGTCCCGCTGTGTACCGCTGTGTCCCCCGCTGTGTCCTGTTGTGTCCCCAGCTGTGTACCCCGTTGTGTCCCGCTGTATCGACGCTGTGTCCTACTGGGTCCAGCTGTTTCCTTCCTGTGTTGCCCGCGGGGTCTCGCTGTGTCCCCGCTGTATCTACGCTGTGTCCCCACTGTGTCCCGCTGTGTCCCGCTCTGTCCTCGCTATGTCCCCTGCTGTGTCCCGTTGTGTCCCCAGCTGTGTCCCCTGCTATGTCCCGCTGTGTCTACTGCTGTGTCCACGCTGTGTCCCGCTTTGTCTCGCTGTGTCCCGCTGTGTCCTCTCTGTGTCCCCCGCTATGTTTCGCTGTGTCCTCGCTGTGTCCCCTGCTGTGTCCCGCTGTGTCCCCATTGTGTCCCCCGCTGTGTCGCGCTGTGTCCCGCTGTGTCCCCCGCTGTGTCCGCCGCTGTGTCCCGCTGTGTCCTCGCTGTGTCCCCCGCTGTCTGCCGCTTTGTCCCCGCTGTGTCCCTAGCTGTGTAGGGCTGTGTCCCGCTGTGTACCCTGCTGTGTCCCACTATGTTACCGCAGTGTCTCCGCTGTGTCCCTCTGTGTCCTCGCTGTGTCCCCCGCAGTGTCCCGTTGTGTACCCAGCTGTACACCCCGCTGTGTCCCGCTGAGTCCCCACTGTAACGACGCTGGGTCCCGCTGGGTCCCGCTATGTCTTCCCTGTGTTCCCCGCTGTGTCCCGCTGTGTCCCTCGCTGTGTCCCGCTGTTTCCCCAGCTGTGTACCCCGCTGTGTCCCGCTGTGTTCCCGCTGTATCGACGCTGTGTCCCGCTTGATCCCGTTGTGTCCTCGCTGTGTTCCCCGCTTTATCCCACTGTGTACCCCTCTGCGTCCCTCGCTGTGTCCCGCTGTGTCCCGATGTGTACTGCTGTGTCCCCCGCTGCGTCCCGCTGTGTCCCTGCTGTGTCCCAATGTGTCCTCGCTCTGTCCCCCACTGTGTCCCGCTGTGTCCCCCCTGTGTCCCCCGCTGTGTCCCTCTGTGTCCCGCTGTGTCCCCCCCGTGTTCCCCGCTGTGTACCGCTGTGTGCCCCGCAGTGTCAGCGCTGTGTACCGCAGTGTCCTCGCTGTGTCCCCCGCTGTCTCCCGCTCTGTACCCTTCTGTGTCTCAAGCTTTGTCCCTGCTGCGTCCCACTGTGTCCCGCTGTGTCCCGCTGTGCCCCCACTGTGTCCCGTTGTGTTCACAGCTATGTACCACGCTGTGTAACGCTGTGTCCCCGCTGTATCGACACTGTGTACCGCTGGGTCCCGCTGTGTCCTCGCTGTGTTTCCCGTTGGGTCCCGCTGTGTCCCCCCTGTGTCCCCCGCTGTGTCCCCCGCTGTGTCCCTATGTGTCCCACGCTTTGTCCCCCTGTGTCCCCGCAATTTCCCAGCTGTGTCCCGCTGTTTCGCACTGTGTTCTGTGGTGTCCCGCTTTGTCCCCCGCTGTGTCCCCCGGTGAGTCGCCGGTGTGTCCCCGCTTTGTCCCGCTGAGTCCTCCATGTGTCCCCCGCTGTGTCCCGCTGTGTCCGGCTGTGTCCCCCGCTGTGTCCCCCGCTGTGTCCCCCGCTGTGTCCCCGCAGTGTCAGCGCTGTGTCCCGCTGTGTCCCCCGCTGTGTCCCGCTGTGTCCCCCGCTGTGCCCTGCAGTGTCCCGCTCTGTCCCGCTTTGTCCTCGCTGTGTCCCCGCTGTGTCCCCCGCTGTCTCCAGCTCTGTCCCCTGCTGTGTCTCACGCTTTGTCCCCGCTGTGTCCCACTGCGTCCCTCTGTGTCCTGCTGTGGCCCCACTGTGTCCCGTTGTGTCCACAGCTTTGTACCATGCTGTGTAATGGTGTGTCTCCGCTGTATCTACGCTGTGTCCCGCTGGGTGCCGCTGTGTCCTCGCTGTGTTCCCAGCTGTGTCCAGCTGTTTCCCCCACTGTGTCCCCCACTGTGTCCTCGCTGTGTCCCCCGCTGTGTCCAGCTGTGTCCCGCTGTGTCCTCGCTATGTCCCGCTCTCTGTCCCACAGTGTCCCCCGCTGTGTCCGGTTGTTTCACCGCTGTGTCCCGCTGTGTCCCCACTCTATCGACGCTGTGTCCCGCTGTGTCCTCCCTTTGTTCCCTGCTCTGTCCCGCTGTGTCCCCCGCTGTGTCTCTCGCTGTGTCCCGCTGTGTCCCCGGCTGTGTCCGGCTGTGTCCCGCTGTGTCCCCTGCTGTGTCCTTGCTGTGTCCCCGCTGTGTCCCGCTGTGTCCCGCAGTGTCCCCAGCTGTGTCCCGCTGTGTCACCGCTGTGTCCCGTTTGTCCTCGCTGTGTCCCCCGCTGTGTCCCGATTTGTCCCTGCTGTGTACCCCGCTGTGTCCCTCTGTGTGCCCCGCTGTGTCCCGCAGTGACCCCTGCTGTGTCCCCACTGTGTCACGCTGTGTTTCGCTGTGTCCGGCTGTGTCCTCACTCTGTCTCCCTCAGTGTCCAGCTGTGTCTTCCCTGTGTCCCCCGCTGTGTCCAGCTGAGTCCCCTGCTGTGTCCCGCTGTGTCCCGCTGTGTCACGCTCTGTCCCCTCTGTGTCCCTCTGTGTTCAGCTCTGTCCCTGTTGTGTGTCCGCTGTGCCCCGCTGTGTACCCTTCTGTGTCCAGCTGTGTCCCCCTCTGTGTCCCACTGTGTCCCTGCTGGGTCCCGCTGTGTCACCGCTGTGTCCCGCTGTGTCCCCGCTCTATAGACGCTGTGTCCCGCTGTGTCCCCCGCTGTGTCCCGCTGGGTCCCGCTGTGTCCCCCGCTGTGTCCCGCTGTGTCCCCGCAGGTTCACCGCTGTTTCACACTGTGTCCTGCTGTGTTCCGTGGTGTCCCGCTTTGTCCCCCGCTGTGTCCCGCTGTGTCCACTGCTGGGTCCCCGCTGTGTCCCGCTGTGTCTCGCTGTGTCCCGCTGTGTCCTCGCTTTGTCCCATGCTGTGTTAAGCTGTGTCCTCCCTGTGTCCCCCGCTGTTTCCCGCTATGTCCCCCGCTGTGCCCCGCAGTGTCCAGCTGTGTCCCACTGTGTCCCGCTGGGTCCCCCGCTGTGTCCCGCTGTGTCCCCCGCTGTGCCCCGCAGTGTCCCGATGTGTCCCGCTCTGTCCCCCACTGTGTCCCCCGCTGAGTCCTCTATGTGTCGCCGCTGTGTCCCGCTGTGTCCTCGCTGTATCCCCTGCTGTCTCCCGCTTTGTCCCACGCTGTGTCCCACTGTGTCCCGCTGTGTCCTCGCTGTGTCCCCTGCTGTGTCCTGTGGTGTTCCCGCTGTGTCCCAAGCTGTGTCCCGCTGTGTCCCGCTGTGTGACCCGCTGTGTCCCACTTTGTTCCCGCAGTGTCCTCTCTGTGTCCCCCGCTGTGTCCTCCTCTGTTCCCCACTGTGTCTCCCGTTTTGTACCTGCTGTGCCCCGCTGTGTCCTGCTGTGTCCCGCTGTGTCCCCCACTGTGTCCCTTTGTGTCAACAGCTGTGTACCCCGCTGTGTCCCGCTGTGTACCCGCTGTATCGACGCTGTGTCCCGCTCGGTCCTGCTGTGTCTCTCTCTGTGTTCCCCACTGTGTCCCGCTCTGTCTCCCGCTGTGTCCCTTGCTGTGTCCCCCACTGTGTCCCGCTGTGTCCCGCTGTGTCCCCCGCTGTGTCCTTGCTGGGTCCCCGCTGGGTCCCGCAGGGTCCCACAGTGTCCCCTGCTGTGTCCGGTTGTTTCACCGCTGTTTCCCGCTGTGTCCCCACTCTATCGACGCTGTGTCCCGCTGTGTCCCGCTGTGTCCTCTCTTTGTTCCCCGCTGTGTCCCGCTGTGTCCCCCGCTGTGTCTCTCGCTGTGTCCCGCTGTGTCCCCGGCTGTGTCCGGCTGTGTCCCGCTGTGTCCCCCGCTGTGTCCTTGCTGTGTCCCCGCTGTGTCCCGCTGTGTCCCGCAGTGTCCCCAGCTGTGTCCCGCTGTGTCACCGCTGTGTCCCGCTTTGTCCTCGCTGTGTCCCCTGCTGTGTCCCGCTTTGTGCCTGCTGTGTACCCCGCTGTGTCCCTCTGTGTCCCCCGCTGTGTCCCGCTGTGTCCCCTGCTGTGTCCCCACTGTGTCACGCTGTGTTTCGCTGTGTCCGGCTGTGTCCTCGCTCTGTCTCCCTCAGTGTTCAGCTGTGTCTTCCCTGTGTCCCCCGCTGAGTCCCCTGCTGTGTCCCGCTGAGTCCCGCTGTGTCACGCTCTGTCCCCTCTGTGTCCCTCTGTGTCCAGCTCTGTCCCTGTTGTGTGTCCGCTGTGCCCCGCTGTGTACCCTTCTGTGTCCAGCTGTGTCCCCTCTGTGTCCCACTGTGTCCCTTCTCTTTCCCCCGCTGTCCACCGCTGTGTCCCCTGGCTGTGTCCCGCAGTGTCCCCGCTGTGTCCTCCTGTGTCCTACTGTGTCCCGTGTGA
>NW_012288992.1:0-18183 GCF_000151885.1 Dipodomys ordii | reverse complement strand
AAGGGAAGAAGCAGAAGAAGCAGAAACATTAGCAGAAGGAGAAGCAGAAGCAGAAGGAGAAGCAGCAGAAGAAGTAGAACCCAGAAATTCAAGCAGGAGAAACAGAAGAAGCAGAAGCAGAAGGAGAAGCAAAAAGAGAAGCACAAGGAGTAAAAGAAGTAGCAGAAGGAGAAGCAGCAGAAGAAGCAGAAAAACAAGCAGGAGAAGCAGAAGCAGAAAGAGAAGTAGAAGCAGAAGAAGCAGAACCAGAAGAAGAAGCAGTAGAAGCATAAGAAGCAGAAGCAGGAGAAGCAGAAGTAGAAGAAAAAGAAGAAGCATAAGAAGCAGAAATAGAAGCAGATGGAGAAACAGAAGAAGGAGAAGGAGCAGCAGAAGGTGAAGCAGAAGGAGATGCAGAAGCAGAAAGAGAAGCAGAAACAGAAGGAGAAGTTGGAGAATCAGAAGAAGTAGAAGCAGAAAGAGAAGCAGAAGAGGGAGAAGGAGAAGCAGAAGCAGAAGGACAATCAGGAGAAGCAGAAGAAGCAGAAGCTGGAGAAGCAGAAGAAGAAGAAGAAGAAACAGAAGAAGGAGAAGGAGCAGAAGGAGAAGCAAAAGCAGGAGAAGCAGAAATAGAAACAGAAGCAGAAGAAGCAGTTGCAGGAGAAGCAGAAGCAAAAGAAACAGAAGAAGCTGAAGAAGCAGAAGGAGAACCTGAAGCAGAAGGAGCAGCAGAAGCATCAGAAGCTGGAAAAGCAGAAGCAGAAGATACAGAACAATCAGAAGAAGCAGAAGCAGAACGAGAAGCAGAAGAATAAGAAGGAGAAAGAGAAGGATTAGGAGTAGGAGGAGCAGAAGCAGAATTAGAAGCAGAAAGAGAAGCAGAAGGAGAAGCAGAAGGAGAAACAGAAGAAGCAGAAGCAGGAGAAGCAGAAGCAGAAGCAGAATGAGCAGCACAAGAAGGAGAAATTGAAGGAGAAGGAGAATGAGACGGAGAAGCAGAAGGAGAAGTAGGAGAAGCAGAAGAAGGAGAAGCAGAAGCAGAAGAAACAGAAGAAGGAGAAGAGCAGAAGCAGAAGGAGAAACAGAAGCAGAAGGAGAAGCAGAAGAAGCAGAAGCTGAAGCCGAAGAAATGAAAAAGCAGAAAAAGAAGAAGAAGCAGAAGAAGAAGAAGCAGGAAAAGCAGAAGAAGAAGAAGAAGAAGAAGAAGAAGGAGAAGGAGAAAGAGAAGGATTAGGAGTAGGAGAAACAGTCGGATAAGCAGAAGCAGAAAGAGAAGAAGGAGAAGCAGGAGAAGCAGAAGAAGCAGAAGCAGGAGAAGCAGAAGCAGAATGAAAAGCAGAAGAAGGAGAAATTAAAACAGAAGAAGATGCAGAAGGAGAAGCAGAAGCAGAAGCAGAAGCAGAAGGAGAAGCAGAAGAAGGAGAAGGAGTAGCAGAAGGATAAGAATAAAGAGAAACAGAAGGAGAAGCAGGAGAAACAAGAGAAGCATCAGCAGAAGAAATAGAAGAAGGAGAAGAAGCAGAAAGAGAAGCAGAAACAGAAGGAGAAGCAGAAATAGAAGCAAAAGAAGCCGAAGAAGCAGAAGCAGAACCTGAAGCGGAAGGAGAAGCAGAAGAAGCAGAATCTGGAGAAGAAGAAGGAGAACCAGAAGGAGAAGCAGAAGCAGAAACAGAAGCAAAAGCAGAAGGAGAAGCAGAAGAAACAGAAGAAGCAGAAGCAGTAGCAGAAGAAGCTGAAGATGCAGAAGCAGAAAGAGAAGCAGAAGGAATAGCAGAAGAACGAGAAGGAGAAGGAGAAACAGAAGGAGAAGAAGAAGGAGAAGCAGAAGGAGAATCAGAAAAGGCAAAAGAAGCAGAATCAGACGGAGAAGCAGGAAAAGCAGAAGAAGCAGAAGCAAAAGGAGAAGCAAAAGAAGGAGAAGGAGAAGCAGAGGCAGAAGAAGAAGCATAAGGACAAGCACAAGCAGAAGGAGATGCAGAAGGAGAAGCAGGAGAAGCAGAAGAAGCAGAAGATGAAGGAGAAGCAGAAGTAGGAGAAGGAGAAGGAGGAGAAGCAGAAGCAGAAGGAGAAGCAGAAGCGGAATGAGAAGCAGAAAGAGAAGCAGGAGAAGCACAAGAAGCAGAAGCAGGAGAAGCCAAAAGAGAAGAAGCAGAAGAAGCAGAATCAGAATCAGAAGTAGAAGCAGAAGGAGAAGCAGCAAAAGAAGTAGAATCAGAAATTCAGGCAGGAGAAACAGAAGAAGCAGAAGCAGAAAGAGAAGGAGAATGAGAAGGAGAAGCAGAAGAAGCAGAAGAAGCAGAAGCAGGAGAAGCAGAAGCAGAATGAAAAGCAGAAGAAGGAGAAATTGAAACAGAAGATGCAGAAGAAGAAGCAGAAGCAGTAGTAGAAGCAGAAGAAGGAGAAGCAGAAGGAGAAGCATAAAGAGAAACAGAAGGAGAAGCAGGAGAAGCAGAAGCAGGAGAAGCAGAATCAGAAGAAATAGAAGAAGGAGAAGAAGCAGAAGCAGAAAGAGAAGCAGAAACAGAAGGAGAAGCAAAAATAGAAGCAGAAGAAGCCGAAGAAGCAAAAGCAGAACCTAAAGCAGAAGGAGAAGCAGGAGAAGCAGAAGAAGCAGAATCTGGAGAAGAAGAAGGAGAACCAGAAGGAGAAGCAGAAGCAGAAAGAGAAGCAAAAGCAGAAGGAGAAGCAGAAGAAACAGAAGAAGCAGAATCAGTAGCAGAAGAAGCTGAAGATGCAGAACCAGATAGAGAAGCAGAAGGAATAGCAGAAGAACGAGAAGGAGAAACAGAAGGAGAAGCAGAAGGAGAAGCAGGAAAAGCAGAAGAAACAGAAGCAGACGGAGAAGCAGAAGAAGGAGAAGGAGAAGCCGAAGGGGAAGAAGAAGCAGAAGGAAAAGCACAAGCAGAAGGAGATGCAGAGGGAGAAGCAGGAGATTCAGAAGAAGCAGAAGCACAAGGAGAAGAAGAAGGAGAAGAATCAGAATCAGAAGAAGCAGAAGCAGAAATAGAAAGAGAAGCCGACGAAGAGAAGCAGAACGAGAAGCAGGAGAAGCAGAAGAAGCAGAAGCGGGAGAAGCAGAAGAAGAAACGGAAGAAGGAGAAGGAGCAGAAGGAGAAGCAGAAAGAGAAGCAGGAAAAGCAGAAGAAGCAGAAGCAGGAGAAGCAGAAGGAGAAGAAACAGGAGAAGGACAAGAAGCAGAAGGAGAAGCAGAAACAGAAGGAAAAGCAGAAACAGAAAGAGGGGAAGCCGAAGAAGCAGAAGCAGGAGAAGCAGAAGCATAAGAATCCGAAGAAGCAGAAGCAGAACCTGAAGCAGAAGGAGAAGCAGGAGAAGCAGAAGAAGCCGAATCTGGAGAAGCAGAATGAGAAGCTGAAGTAGAAGCAGAAGCAGAAGCAGAAAGAGAATCAAAAGCAGAAGGAGAAGCAGAGAAACAGAAGAAGCAGAAGCAGTAGCAGTTGCAGCAGAAGCAGAAGGAGAAGCAGAAGAAAAAGCAGAAGAACGAGAAGGAGAAGGAGACACAGAAGGAGAAGCAGAAGGAGAATCAGAAGGAGAAGCAGAAGAAGCAGAAGGAGAAGCAGAAGGAGAAACAGAAGCAGAAGAAACAGCAGAAAGAGAAGCAGAAGCAGAAGAAAATGCAGAAGGAGAAGCAGAAGAAGCAGAAGCAGAAGGAGAAGTAGAAGAAGGAGAAGGAGAAGGAAGAGCCGCAGAAGCAATAGGAGAAGCAGAAAGAGAAGCAGAAGAAGAATGAGAAGCAGAAAGGGAAGCAGTAGAAGCAGAAGAAGCAGGAAAAGCAGAATCAAAAGAAAGAGAAGAAGAAGAAGACGAAGAAGAAGAAGAAGAAGAAGAAGAAGCAGCAGCATAAGGAGAAGCATAAGGAGAAGCATAAGGAGAAGTATAAGGAGAAGCAGTAGAAGCAGAAGAAGCAGAAGCAGGAGAAGCAGAAGCAGAAGAAAAAGAATAAGCAAAAGAAGCAGAAGCAGAAGCAGCGCGAGAAGCAGAAGAAGGAGAAGGAGAAGGAGCAGCAGAAGGAGAAAGAGAAGCAGAAAGAGAAGCAGAAACAGAAGCAGAAACAGAAGGAGAACAAGAAGGAGAAGCAGGAGAATCAGAAGAAGCAGAAAGAGAAGGAGAAGAAGGAGAAGCAGAAGTAGAATCAGAAGAAACAGAAGAAAAAGAAGAAGAAGAAACAGAAGCAAAAAAAACACAAGAAGGAGAAGAGCAGAAGCAGAAGCAGAAGGAGAAGCAGAAGCGGAAGGAGAAGCAGAAAGAGAAGCAGGAGAAGCAGAAGAAGCAGGAGAAACAGAAGCAGAAGAAACAGGAGAAGCCGAAGAAGCAGAAGCAGAATCTGAAGCAGAGGGAGAAACAGATGAATCACAATCTGAAGCATAAGCAGAAGAAACAGAAATAGTAGAATAAGCAGAAGCAGAAGCACCAGGAGAATCAGAAGAAGAAGAAGAAGAAGGCGAAAGAGAAGGATTAGGAGTAGGAGAAGCAAAAGGATTAGCAGAAGCAGAAAGAGACGCAGAAGGAGAAGCAGCACGAGAAGTAGGAGAAGCAGGAGAAGCAGAAGCAGGAGAAGCAGAAGAAATAGAAGACGCAGAAGCAGAATGAGAAGCAGACGGAAAAATTGAAGCAGAAGCAGAAGGAGAAGCAGAAGCAGAAGGAGAAGCAGAAGAAGGAGAAAGAGAAGGAGAAGCAGAACGAGAAGCAGAACGAGAAGCTGAAGAACCCGAAGCAGGAGAAGCAGAAGCAGGAGAAGCAGAAGCAGAAGAAACAGAAGAAGGAGAAGAAGCTGAAGCAGAAGGAGAAGCAGAAACAGAAGGAAAAGCAGAAAGGGAAGCACGAGAAGCAGAAGAAGCAGCAGCAGGAGAAGCAGAAGCAGAAGAAGCCGAAAAAGCAAAAGCAGAACCTGAAGCAGAAGGAGAAGCAGGAGAAGCAGAAGAAGCAGAATCTGGAGAACCAGAAGGAGAAGCAGAAGCAGAAAGAGAAATAGTAGAATAAGCAGAAGCAGAAGCAGCAGGAGAAGCAGAAGAAGAAGACGGAGAAGGAGAGAGAAGGATGAGGAGTAGGAGAAGCAAAAGGATAAGCAGAAGCAGAAAGAGACGCAAAAGGAAAAGCAGCACGAGAAGTAGGAGAAGCAGGAGAAGCAGAAGCAGGAGAAGCAGAAGAAAAAGAAGACGCAGAAGCAGAATGAGAAGCAGAAGGAGAAATTGAAACAGAAGCAGAAGCAGAAGGAGAAGCATAAGACGGAGAAGGAGAAGCAGAAAGAAAAGCAGAAAGAGAAGCAGAACGAGAAGCAGGAGAAGCAGAAGCAGGAGAAGCAGAAGCAGAAGAAACAGAAGAAGGAGAAGAAGAAGAAGCAGAAGGAGAAGCAAAAACAGAAAGAGAAGCAGAAAGAGAAGGTGCGGAAGCAGAAGAAGCAGCAGCAGGAGAAGCAGAAGCATAAGAATCCGAAGAAGCAGAAGCAGAACCTGAAGCAGAAGGAGAAGCAGGAGAAGCAGAAGAAGCAGAATCTGCAGAAGCAGAAGGAGAAGCAGAAGCAGAAAGAGAACCAAAATCAGAAGGAGAAGCAGAAGAACAGAAGAAACAGAAGAAGTA
Source organism: Dipodomys ordii (assembly GCF_000151885.1). Lineage (NCBI taxonomy): Eukaryota > Metazoa > Chordata > Mammalia > Rodentia > Heteromyidae > Dipodomys > Dipodomys ordii. Next base: position 12,609 of record NW_012288992.1, on the reverse strand, counting down.
GCAGAAGAAGCTGAAGATGTAGAAGCAGAAAAAGAAGCACAAGAAATAGCAGAAGAACGAGAAGGAGAAGGAGAAACAGAAGGAGAAGCAGAAGCAGAAGCAGAAAAAGAATCAGGAAAAGCAGAAGCAGAAACAGACGGAGAAGCAGAAGAAGGAGAAGGAGAAGCAGAAGCAGAAGAAAAAGCACAAGGAAAAGCACAAGCAGGAGGAGATGCAGAAGGAGAAGCAGGAGAAGCAGAAGAAGCAGAAGCAGAAGGAGAAGAACTAAAGAGAAGAAGCAGAAGCGGGAGAAGGAGAAGTAGAAAGAGAAGCCGACGAAGAGAAGCAGAACGAGAAGCAGGAGAAGCAGAAGAAGCAGAAGCGGGAGAAGCAGAAGAAGTAGAAACAGAAGAAGGAGAAGGAGCAGAAGCAGAAGGAGAAGCAGAAGCAGAAGGGGAAGCAGTAAGAGAAGCAGGAAAAGCAGAAAAGCAGAAGCAGGAGAAGCAGAAGCAGAAGAAGCAGAAGCAGAAGCAGAACCTGAAGCAGAAGGAGAAGCAGGAGAAGCAGAAGAAGCAGAATCTGGAGAAGCAGAATGACAAGCTGAAGGAGAAGCAGAAGCAGAAAGAGAATCAAAAGCAGAAGGAGAAGCAGAAGAAACAGAAGAAGCAGAAGTAGTAGCAGTTACAGCAGAAGCAGAAGGAAAAGCAGGAGAACGAGAAGGAGAAGGAGAAACAGAGGCAGAAGCAGAAGTAGAAGCAGAAGCAGAAGAAAGAGCATAAGGACAAGCACAAGCAGAAGGAGATGCAGAACGAGAAGCAGGAGAAGCAGAAGAAGCAGAAGATGAAGGAGAAGCAGAAGTAGGAGAAGGAGAAGGAGGAGAAGCAGAAGCAGAAGGAGAAGCAGAAGCGGAATGAGAAGCAGAAAGAGAAGCAGGAGAAGCACAAGATGCAGAAGCAGGAGAAGCCGAAAGAGAAGAAGCAGAAGAAGCAGAAACAGAAGCAGAAGTAGATGCAGAAGCAGAAGGAGAAGCAGCAGAAGAAGTAGAACCAGAAATTCAGGCAGGAGAAACAGAAGAAGCAGAAGCAGAAAGAGAAGCAAAAAGAGAAGCAGAAGGAGAAGTAGACGAAGCAGCAGAAGGAGAAGCAGCAGAAGAAGCAGAAAAACAAGCAGGAGAAGCAGAAGCAGAAAGAGAAGTACAAGCAGAAGCAGCAGAAGCAGAAGAAGAAGCAGTAGAAGCATAAGAAGCAGAAGCAGGAGAAGCAGAAGCAGAAGAACAAGAAGCATAAGAAGCAGAAGCAGAGGGAGAAACAGAAGAAGGAGAAGGAGCAGCAGAAGGTGAAGCAGAAGGAGATGGAGAAGCAGAAAGAGTAGCAGAAACAGAAGGAGAAGAAGAAGGATTAGTTGGAGAATCAGAAGAAGCAGAAGCAGAAAGAGAAGCAGAAGAAGGAGAAGGAGAAGCAGAAGCAGAGGAAAGGAAGAAGAAGCAGAAGATGCAGAAGCGGGAGAAGCAGAAGAAGAAGAAGAAACAGAACAAGGACAAGGAGCAGAAGGAGAAGCAGAAGGAGAAGCTGAAAGAGAATCAGAATAAGCAGTAGCAGGAGAAGCAGAAGCTGAAGAAACAGAAGAAGCTGAAGAAGCAGAAGCAGGACCTGAAGCAGAAGAAACAGAACAAGCAGAAGAAGCAGTAGCAGAAGCAGAACGAGAAGCAGAAGAAGAAGAAGGAGAAGGAGAAAGAGAAGGATTAGGAGTAGGAAGAACAGAAGGAGAATCAGAAGCAGAACGAGAAGCAGAAGGAGCAGCAGAAGGAGAAGCAGAAGGAGAAGCAGAAGGAGAAGCAGAAGAAGGAGAAGCAGAAGCAGAAGAAGCAGCAGAAGGAGAAGCAGAAGCAGAGAAGATGCAGAAGGAGAAGCAGGAGAAGCAGAAGAAGCAAAAGCAGAAGTAGAATCAGAAGAAACAGAAGAAGAAGAAGCAGAAGAAACAGAAGCAAAAGAAACAGAAGAAGGAGAAGAGCAGAAGCAGAAGCAGAAGGAGAAGCAGAAGCAGAAGGAGAAGCAGATAGAGAAGCAGGAGAAGCAGAAGAAGCAGGAGAAGCAGAAGCAGAAGAAACAGGAGAAGCCGAAGAAGCAGAAGCAGAATCTGAAGCAGAAGGAAAAACAGAAGAAGCACAATCTGAAGCAGAAGAAACAGAAATAGTAGAATAAGCAGAAGCAGAAGCAGCAGGAGAAGCAGAAGAAGAAGATGGAGAAGGCGAGAGAGAAGGATTAGGAGTAGGAGAAGCAAAAGGATAAGCAGAAGCAGAAAGAGACGCAGAAGGAAAAGCAGCACGAGAAGTAGGAGAAGCAGGAGAAGCAGAAGCAGGAGAAGCAGAAGAAACAGAAGACGCAGAAGCAGAATGAGAAGAAGAAGGAGAAATTGAAGCAGAAGCAGAAGGAGAAGCAGAAGCAGAAGGAGAAGCATAAGAAGGAGAAGGAGAAGCAGAAAGAAAAGCAGAAAGAGAAGCAGATCGAGAAGCAGGAGAAGCAGAAGCAGGAGAAGCAGAAGCAGAAGAAACAGAAGAAGGAGAAGAAGCAGTAGCAGAAGGAGAAGCAAAAACAGAATGAGAAGCAGAAAGAGAAGGTGCGGAAGCAGAAGAAGCAGCAGCAGGAGAAGCAGAAGCATAAGAATCCGAAGAAGCAGAAGCAGAACCTGAAGCAGAAGGAGAAGCAGGAGAAGCAGAAGAAGCAGAATCCGCAGAAGCAGAAGGAGAAGCAGAAGCAGGAAGAGAACCAAAATCAGAAGGAGAAGCAGAAGAAACAGAAGATACAGAAGCAGTAGCAGAAGAAGCTGAATATTTTGAAGCAGAAAAAGAAGCACAAGAAATAGCAGAAGAACGAGAAGGAGAAGGAGAAACAGAAGGAGAAGCAGAAGCAGAAGCAGAAAAAGAATCAGGAAAAGCAGAAGAAGCAGAAACAGACGGAGAAGCAGAAAAAGGAGAAGGAGAAGCAGAAGCAGAAGAAGAAGCACAAGGAAAAGCACAAGCAGAAGGAGATGCAGAAGGAGAAGCAGGAGAAGCAGAAGAAGCAGAAGCAGAAGGAGAAGAACTAAAGAGAAGAAGCAGAAGCGGGAGAAGCAGAAGTAGAAAGAGAAGCCGACGAAGAGAAGCAGAACGATAAGCAGGAGAAGCAGAAGAAGCAGAAGCGGGAGAAGCAGAAGAAGAAGAAACAGAAGAAGGAGAAGGAGCAGAAGCAGAAGGAGAAGCAGAAGCAGAAGGGGAAGCAGAAAGAGAAGCAGGAAAAGCAGAAAAGCAGAAGAAGGAGGAGCAGAAGCAGAAGAATACGAAGAAGCAGAAGCAGAAGCAGAACCTGAAGCAGAAGGAGAAGCAGGAGAAGCAGAAGAAGCAGAATCTGGAGAACCAGAATGACAAGTTGAAGGAGAAGCAGAAGCAGAAAGAGAATCAAAAGCAGAAGGAGAAGCAGAAGAAACAGAAGAAGCAGAAGCAGTAGCAGTTGCAGCAGAAGCAGAAGCAGAAGGAAAAGCAGGAGAACGAGAAGGAGAAGGAGACACAGAAGCAGAAGCAGAAGGAGAATCAGAAGGAGAAGCAGAAGAAGCAGAAGGAGAAGCACAAGGAGAAGCAGAAGCAAAAGAAGCAGCAGAAGGAGAAGCAGAAGCAGAAGAAGATGCAGAAGGAGAAGCAGGAGAAGCAGAAGAAGCAGAAGCAAAAGGAGAAAGAGAAGGAGAAGAAGGAGAAGCAGAAGTACAATCAGAAGAAGCAGAAGAAGAAGAAAAAGAAGCAAAACAAACAGAAGAAGGAGAAGAGCAGAAGCAGAAAGAAAAGCAGAAGCAGAAGGAGAAGCAGAAAGAGAAGCAGGAGAAGCAGAAGAAGCAGGAGAAGCAGAAGCAGAAGAAACAGGAAAAGCCGAAGAAGCAGAAGCAGAATCTGAAGCAGAAGGAGAAACAGAAGAAGCACAATCTGAAGCAGAATCAGAAGAAACAGAAATAGTAGAATAAGCAGAAGCAAAAGCAACCTGAGAAGCAGAAGAAGAAGACGGAGAATTCGAAAGAGAAGGATTAGGAGTAGGAGAAGGAAAAGGATAAGCAGAAGCAGAAAGAGACCCAGAAGGAGAAGCAGCACGAGAATTAGGAGAAGCAGGAGAAGCAGAAGCAGGAGAAGCAGAAGAAACAGAAGACGCAGAAGCAGAATGAGAAGCAGAAGGAGAAATTGAAGCAGAAGCAGAAGAAGCAGAAGCAGAAGGAGAAGCAGAAGAAGGAGAAGGAGAAGGAGAAGCCGAAAGAGAAGCAGTAAGAGAAGCAGAACGAGAAGCAGGAGAAGCCTAAGCAGGAGAAGCAGAAGCAGAAGAAACAAAAGAAGGAGAAGAAGCAGAAGCAGAAACAGAATGAAAAGCAGAAAGAGAAGCAGGAGAAGCAGAAGAAGCAGCAGCAGGAGAAGCAGAAGCAGAAGAAGCCGAAGAAGCAGAAGCAGAACCTGAAGCAGAAGGAGAAGCAGGAGAAGCAGAAGAAGCAGAATCTGGAAAAGCAGAAGGAGAAGCAGAAGCAGAAAGAGAAGCAAAAGCAGAAGGAGAAGCAGAAGGAGAAGCAGAAGAAACAGAAGAATCAGAGGCAGTAGCAGAAGAAGCAGAAGATGCAGAAGCAGAAGGAGAAGCAGAAGGAAAAGCAGAAGAACGAGAAGGTGAAGGAGAAACAGAAGGAGAAGCAGAAAGAGTAGCAGAAGAAGGAGCAGAAGAAGGAAAAGCAGCAAGAGAAGCAGAAAGAGCAGCAGAAGGAGAAGCAGGAGATGCAGAAACAGGAGAAGCAGAAGCAGAAGAAACATGAGAAGGACAAGAAGCAGAAGCAGAAGGAGAAGCAAAAACAGAAGGAGAAGCAGAAAGAGAAGGAGGGGAAGCAGAAGAAGCAGAAGCAGGAGAAGCAGAAGCATAAGAATCCGAAGAAGCAGAAGCAGAACCTGAAGCAGAAGGAGAAGCTGGAGAAGCAGAAGAAGAAGAATCTGGAGAAGCAGAATGAGAAGGAGAAGCAGAAGCCGAAAGAGAATCAAAAGCAGAAAGAGAAGCAGAAGAAACAGAAGAAGTAGAAGCAGTAGCAGTTATAGCAGGAGCAGAACGAGAAGCAGAAGGAAAAGCAGAAGAAGAAAAAGGAGAAGGAGAAACAGAAGGAGCAGCAGAAGGAGAAGCAGAAAGAGAAGCAGGTAAAGCAGATGAAGAAGAAGCAGAAGGAGAATCAGAAGGAGAAGCAGAGGAACGAGAAGGAGAAGCAGAAGAAGATGCAGAAGGAGAAGCAGAAGCAGAAGGAGAAGCAGGAAAAGCAGAAGAAGCAGAAGCAAAAGGAGAAGCAATAGAAGGAGAAGGAGAACAAGAAGCAGAAGAAGAAGCATAAGGAAAGCACAAGCAGAAGGAGATGCAGAAGGAGAAGCAGGAGAAACAGAAGAAGCAGAAGCTGAAGGAGAAGCAGAAGTAGGAGAAGGAGGAGAAGCAGAAGCAGAAGGAGAAGCAGAAGCGGAATGAGAAGCAGAAAGAGAAGCAGGAGAAGCACAAGAAGCAGAAGCAGGAGAAGCCGAAAGAGAAGAAGCAGAAGAAGCAGAAACAGAAGCAGAAGTAGAAGCAGAAGCAGAAGGAGAATCAGAAGAAGAAGTAGAACCAGAAATTCAGGCAGGAGAAACAGAAGAAGCAGAGCAGAAGCAGAAGGAGAAGCAAAAAGAGAAGCAGAAGAAGTAGTAGAAGAACCAGCAGAAGGAGAAGCAGCAGAAGAAGCAGAAATACAAGCAGGAGAAGCAGAAGCAGAAAGAGAAGTAGAAGCAGAAGAAGCAGAAGAAGAAGAAGAAGCAGTAGAAGCATAAGAAGCCGAAGCAGGAGAAGCAGACCCAGAAGAAAAAGAAGAAGCATAAGAAGCAGAAGCAGAGTGAGAAACAGAAGAAGGAGAAGGAGCAGCCGAAGGTGAAGCAGAAGGAGATGCAGAAGGAGAAAGAGAAGCAGAATCAGAAGGAGAAGAATAAGGAGAATTTGGAGAATCAAAAGAAGCAGAAGCAGAAAGAGAAGCAGAAGAAGGAGAAGGAGAAGCAGAAGGAGAAGGACAATTAGGAGAAGCAGAAGAAGCAGAAGAGGGAGAAGCAGCAGCAAAAGAAGAAGAAACAGAAGTAGGAGAAGGAGCAGAAGGAGAAGCAGAAGCAGAAGGAGAAGCAGAAAGAGAAGCAGAAGAAGCAGTAGCAGGAGAAGCAGAAGCAGAAGAAACAGAAGAAGCCCAAGAACCAGAAGGAGAACCTGAAGCAGAAGGAGAAGCAGAAGCAGCAGAAGCTGGAAAAGCAGAAGCAGAAGAAACAGAACAAGCAGAAGAAGCAGAAGCAGAACGAGAAGCAGAAGAAGAAGAAGGAGAAAGAGAAGGATTAGGATGTAGGAGGAGCAGAAGCAGAATAAGAAGAAGAAAGAGAAGCAGAAGAAGAAGCAGAAGGAGAAACAGAAGAAGCAGAAGCAGGAGAAGCAGAAGCAGAAGAAGATTGAGAAGCACAAGAAGGAGAAATTGAATGAGAAGGAGAATGAGACGGAGAAGCAGAAGGAGAAGTAGGAGAAGCAGAAGAAGAAGAAGAAGTAGGAGAAGCAGAAGCAGAAGAAACAGAAGAAGGAGAAGAGCAGAAGCAGAAGCAGAAGGAGAAGCAGAAGCAGAAGGAGAAGCAGAAGAAGCAGAAGCTGAAGCGGAAGAAGAAGAAACAGAAAAAGCAAAAGAAGCAGAAGAAGAAGCATCAGGAGAAGCAGAGGAAGAAGAAGGAGAAAGAGAAGGATTAGGTGTAGGAGAAACAGAAGGATAAGCAGAAGCAGAAAGAGAAGGAGAAGGAGAAGCAGGAGAAGCAGAAGGAGCAGAAGCAGGAGGAGCAGAAGCATAATGAAAGGCAGAAGAAAGAGAAATTGAAACAGAAGAAGAAGCAGAAGGAGAAGCAGAAGCAGTAGTAGAAGCAGAAAAAGGAGAAGGAGAAGGAGAAGCATAAAGAGAAACCGAAGGAGAAGCAGGAGAAGCAGAAGCAGGAGAAGCAGACGCAGAAGAAATAGAAGATGGAGAAGAAGCAGAAGCAGAAAGAGAAGCAGAAACAGAAGGAGAAGAAGAAATAGAAGCAGAAGAAACCGAAGAAGCAAAAGGAGAACCTGAAGCAGAAGGAGAAGCTGGAGAAGCAGAAGAAGAAGAAACTGGAGAAGAAGAAGGAGAACCAGAAGGAGAAGCAGAAGCAGAAAGAGAAGCAAAAGCAGAAGGAGAAGCCGAAGAAACAGAAGAAGCAGAAGCAGAAGAAGCTGAAGATGCAGAAGCAGAAAGAGAAGCAGAAGGAATAGCAGGAGAACGAGAAGGAGAAACAGAAGGCGAAGCAGAAGGAGAACCAGGAAAAGAAGAAGAAGCAGAAGCAAACGGAGAAGCAGAAGAAGGAGAAGGTGAAGCAGAAGCAGAAGAAGAAGCAGAAGGAAAAGCACAAGCAGAAGGAGATGCAGAAGGAGAAGCAGGAGAAGCAGAAGAAACAGAAGCAGAAGGAGAAGAAGAAGGAGAAGAAGCAGAATCAGAAGAAGCAGAAGCAGAAATAGAAAGAGAAGCTGACGAAGAGAAGCAGAACGTGAAGCAGGAGACAGAAGAAGCAGAAGCGGGAGAAGCAGAAGAAGAAGAAACAGAAGAAGGAGAAGGAGCAGAAGGAGAAGCATAAAGAGAAGCAGGAAAAGCAGACGAAGCAGAAGCAGGAGAAGCAGAAGCAGAAAACAGGAGAAGGACAAGAAGCAGAAGCAGAAGGAGAAGCAGAAACAGAAGGAGAAGCAGAAAGAGAAAGAGGGGAAGCAGAAGAAGCAGAAGCAGGGGAAGCAGAAGCATAAGAATCCGAAGAAGCAGAAGCAGAACCTGAACCAGAAGGAGAAGCAGGAGAAGGAGAAGAAGCAGAATCTGGAGAAGCAGAATGAGAAGCTGAAGTAGAAGCAGAAGCAGAAGCAGAAAGAGAATCAAAAGCAGAAGGAGAAGCAAAAGACACAGAAGAAGCAGAAGCAGTAGCAGTTGCAGCAAAAGCAGAAGGAGAAGCAGAAGGAAAATCAGAAGAACGAGAAGCAGAAGGAGAATCAGAAGGAGAAGCAGAAGAAGCAGACGGAGAAGCAGAAGGAGAAACAGAAGCAGAAGAAGCAGCAGAAGGAAAAGCAGAAGCAGAAGAAGATGCATAAGGAGAAGCAGAAGAAGCAGAAGCAGAAGGAGAAGGAGAAGTAGGAGAAGGAGAAGGAAGCGCCGCAGAAGCAATAGGAGAAGCAGAAGGAGAAGCAGAAGCAGAATGAGAAGCAGAAAGAGAAGCAGTAGAAGCAGAAGAAGCAGGAAAAGAAGAAGCAGAAGAAAGAGAAGAAGAAGAAGAAGAAGAAGAAGAAGAAGAAGAAGAAGAAGAAGAAGAAGAAGAAGAAGAAGAAGAAGAAGGAGAAGGAGAAGGAGAAGCATAAGGAGAAGACGTAGAAGCAGAAGAAGCAGAAGCAGGAGAAGCAGAAGCAGTACAAAAAGAATAAGCATAAGAAGAAGAATCAGAGGGAGAAGCAGAAGAAGGAGAAGGAGCAGCAGAAAGAGAAGTAGAAGGAGAATCAGAAGGAGAAGCAGAAGAAGGAGTAGCAGAAGAAGCAGCAGAAGGAGAAGCAGAAGCAGAAGAAGATGCAGAACGAGAAGCAGGAGAAGCAGAAGAAGCAGAAGCAGAAGGAGAAGCAGAAGTAGGAGAAGGAGAAGGATAAGGAAGTGCAACAGAAGCAATAGGAGAAGCAGAAGGAGAAGCAGAAGCAGAATGAGAAGCAGAAAGAGAAACAGTAGAGGCCGAAGAAGCAAAAGCAGAAGAAGAAGAAGGAGAAAGAGAAGGATTAGGAGTAGGAGCAGCAGAAGCAGAATTAGAAGCAGAAACAGAAGGAGAAGCAAAAATAGAAGCAGAAGAAGCCGAAGAAGCAAAAGCAGAACCTAAAGCAGAAAGAGAAGCAGGAGAAGCAGAAGAAGCAGAATCTGGAGAAGAAGAAGGAGAACCAGAAGGAGAAGCAGAAGCAGAAAGAGAATCAAAAGCAGAAGGAGAAGCAGAAGGAGAAGCAGAAGAAAGAGAAGAAGCAGAATCAGTAGCAGAAGAAGCTGAAGATGCAGAACCAGAAAGAGAAGCAGAAGGAATCGCAGAAGAACGAGAAGGAGAAACAGAAGGAGAAGCAGAAGGAGAAGCAGGAAAAGCAGAAGAAACAGAAGCAGACGGAGAAGCAGAAGAAGGAGAAGGAGAAGCCGAAGGGGAAGAAGAAGCAGAAGGAAAAGCACAAGCAGAAGGAGATGCAGAGGGAGAAGCAGGAGATGCAGAAGAAGCAGAAGCACAAGGAGAAGAAGAAGGAGAAGAATCAGAATCAGAAGAAGCAGAAGCAGAAATAGAAAGAGAAGCCGACGAAGAGAAGCAGAACGAGAAGCAGGAGAAGCAGAAGAAGCAGAAGCGGGAGAAGCAGAAGAAGAAACGGAAGAAGGAGAAGGAGCAGAAGCAGAAGGAGAAGAAGAAAGAGAAGCAGGAAAAGCAGAAGAAGCAGAAGCAGGAGAAGCAGAAGGAGAAGAAACAGGAGAAGGACAAGAAGCAGAAGCAGAAGCAGAAGGAGAAGCAGAAACAGAAGGAAAAGCAGAAACAGAAAGAGGGGAAGCCGAAGAAGCAGAAGCAGGAGAAGCAGAAGCATAAGAATCCGAAGAAGCAGAAGCAGAACCTGAAGCAGAAGGAGAAGCAGGAGAAGCAGAAGAAGCCGAATCTGGAGAAGCAGAATGAGAAGCTGAAGTAGAAGCAGAAGCAGAAGCAGAAAGAGAATCAAAAGCAGAAGGAGAAGCAGAAGAAACAGAAGAAGCAGAAGCAGTAGCAGTTGCAGCAGAAGCAGAAGGAGAAGCAGAAGGAAAAGCAGAAGAACGAGAAGGAGAAGGAGACACAGAAGGAGAAGCAGAAGGAGAATCAGAAGGAGAAGCAGAAGGAGAAGCAAAAGGAGAAACAGAAGCAGAAGAAGCAATAGAAAGAGAAGCAGAAGCAGAAGAAGATGCAGAAGGAGAAGCATTAGAAGCAGAAGAAGCAGAAGCAGAAGGAGAAGTAGAAGAAGGAGAAGGAGAAGGAAGAGCCGCAGAAGCAATAGGAGAAGCAGAAAGAGAAGCAGAAGAAGAATGAGAAGCAGAAAGAGAAGCAGTAGAAGCAGAAGAAGCAGGAAAAGCAGAATCAAAAGAAAGAGAAGAAGAAGACGCCAATAAGAAGAAGAAGAAGCAGCAGCATAAGGAGAAGCATAAGGAGAAGTATAAGGAGAAGCAGTAGAAGCAGAAGAAGCAGAAGCAGGAGAAGCAGAAGCAGAAGAAAAAGAATAAGCAAAAGAAGCAGAAGCAGAAGCAGTGGGAGAAGCAGAAGAAGGAGAAGGAGAAGGAGCAGCAGAAGGAGAAAGAGAAGCAGAAAGAGAAGCAGAAACAGAAGGAAAACAAGAAGGAGAAGCAGGAGAATCAGAAGAAGCAGAAAGAGAAAAAGAAGAAGGAGAAGCAGAAGTAGAATCAGAAGAAACAGAAGAAGAAGAAGAAGAAGAAACAGAAGCGAAAGAAACAGAAGAAGGAGAAGAGCAGAAGCAGAAGCAGAAGGAGAAGCAGAAGGAGAAGCAGAAAGAGAAGCAGGAGAAGCAGAAGAAGCAGGAGAAGCAGAAGCAGAAGAAACAGGAGAAGCCGAAGAAGCAGAAGCAGAATCTGAAGCAGAAGGAGAAACAGAAGAAGCACAATCTGAAGCAGAAGCAGAAGAAACAGAAATAGTAGAATAAGCAGAAGCAGAAGCAGCAGGAGAAGCAGAAGAAGAAGAAGGAGAAGGCGAAAGAGAAGGATTAGGAGTAGGAGAAGCCAAAGGATAAGCAGAAGCAGAATGAGACGCAGAAGGAGAAGCAGCAAGACAAGTAGGAGAAGCAGGAGAAGCAGAAGCAGGAGAAGCAGAAGAAATAGAAGACGCAGAAGCAGAATGAGAAGCAGACGGAGAAATTGAAGTAGAAGCAGAAGGAGAAGCAGAAGCAGAAGGAGAAGCAGAAGAAGGAGAAAGAGAAGGAGAAGCAGAACGAGAAGCAGAACGAGAAGCAGGAGAAGCCGAAGCAGGAGAAGCAGAAGCAGGAGAAGCAGAAGCAGAAGAAACAGAAGAAGGAGAAGCAGAAGCAGAAGGGGAAGCAGAAACAGAAGGAAAAGCAGAAAGAGAAGCAGGAGAAGCAGAAGAAGCAGCAGCAGGAGAAGCAGAAGCAGAAGAAGCCGAAAAAGCAAAAGCAGAACCTGAAGCAGAAGGAGAAGCAAAAGAAGCAGAATCTGGAGAAGCAGAAGGAGAAGCAGAAGCAGAAAGAGAAATAGTAGAATAAGCAGAAGCAGAAGCAGCAGGAGAAGCAGAAGAAGAAGATGGAGAAGGCGAGAGAGAACCAAAATCAGAAGGAGAAGCAGAAGAAACAGAAGAAACAGAAGCAGTAGCAGAAGAAGCTGAAGATGTAGAAGCAGAAAAAGAAGCACAAGAAATAGCAGAAGAACGAGAAGGAGAAGGAGAAACAGAAGGAGAAGCAGAAGCAGAAGCAGAAAAAGAATCAGGAAAAGCAGAAGCAGAAACAGACGGAGAAGCAGAAAAAGGAGAAGGAGAAGCAGAAGCAGAAGAAGAAGCACAAGGAAAGGCACAAGCAGAAGGAGATGCAGAAGGAGAAGCAGGAGAAGCAGAAGAATCAGAAGCAGAAGGAGAACTAAAGAGAAGAAGCAGAAGCGGGAGAAGCAGAAGTAGAAAGAGAAGCCGACGAAGAGAAGCAGAACGAGAAGCAGGAGAAGCAGAAGAAGCAGAAGCGGGAGAAGCAGAAGAAGTAGAAACACAAGAAGGAGAAGGAGCAGAAGCAGAAGGAGAAGCAGAAGCAGAAGGGGAAGCAGAAAGAGAAGCAGGAAAAGCAGAAAAGCAGAAGTAGGAGAAGCAGAAACAGAAGAATACGAAGAAGCAGAAGCAGAACCTGAAGCAGAAGGAGAAGCAGGAGAAGCAGAAGAAGCAGAATCTGGAGAAGCAGAATGACAAGCTGAAGGAGAAGCAGAAGCAGAAAGAGAATCAAAAGCAGAAGGAGAAGCAGAAGAAACAGAAGAAGCAGAAGCAGTAGCAGTTACAGCAAAAGCAGAAGGAGAAGCAGAAGGAAAAGCAGGAGAACGAGAAGGAGAAGGAGAAACAGAGGCAGAAGCAGAAGGAGAAGCAGAAGCAGAAGAAAGAGCATAAGGACAAGCACAAGCAGAAGGAGATGCAGAACGAGAAGCAGGAGAAGCAGAAGAAGCAGAAGATGAAGGAGAAGCAGAAGTAGGAGAAGGAGAAGGAGGAGAAGCAGAAGCAGAAGGAGAAGCAGAAGCGGAATGAGAAGCAGAAAGAGAAGCAGGAGAAGCACAAGATGCAGAAGCAGGAGAAGCCGAAAGAGAAGAAGCAGAAGAAGCACAAACAGAAGCAGAAGTAGATGCAGAAGCAGAAGGAGAAGCAGCAGAAGAAGTAGAACCAGAAATTCAGGCAGGAGAAACAGAAGAAGCAGAAGCAGAAAGAGAAGCAGAAAGAGAAGCAGAAGGAGAAGTAGAAGAAACAGCAGAAGGAGAAGCAGCAGAAGAAGCAGAAAAACAAGCAGGAGAAGCAGAAGCAGAAAGAGAAGTACAAGCAGAAGAAGC